>NW_027041970.1:7905-217981 GCF_035927965.1 Recurvomyces mirabilis | reverse complement strand
AGTTCTAGAAGTGCGGATCCTACTAAATAGGATCCTACTAAAATCTAGACCGTGTAGCTTCGCGCCTTACCGGATTTGGGGAGGATCCTATTGATGTTCAGTTGCCTCCTAGGCCTCATATTGGTTAGGATGATGACTAAATCGCTGCTTATGTTGAACCCAGAATTGGCGAACCAGAAAGGCGTAAGGTCGATACATGTGCCGTGACCGCCGTTCGCTTTCTTATTGAACGCAAAGTCGATGGGGCTGCATTGGAATATCGAGCTGAAGACCGTCCAACAAAGCGTGCGGAACCAGCGATAGATGCTGAAGACCCGGAGATAGAAGAGCAGGATCGAGACTTTCGTCAAGCCAATGTTGATCTTGTACAGGATCTGGGCGAAGAAGTAGAGCTCGAGGGTTTTTCCAACCACCGAATGGGGAAGTTGCCAGGTGTGCTTGCCGAAGCCCCATTCGCAGCAGATGATCATTTGAAGGCAGATGACTTCAGCGAGGATGAGCTAGGCGATGATGCTCCAGTCGTCGGGGCCAAGTTGCTTCGAGTACGTCGAGCGGGTGACGCAGCGGGCGAGGACGATGAGCGGAGTGATTACAGCGAAGGCCAGCGATGGGATGGACAGGCGGGAGGAGATGTCGGGTATGTCGCCGTAGTCGCTGAATATGGGCATGTTGTGCTGTGGACAGATTCTGGTGTTTCTGGCGTTTCATGAACTCGCGTTACACAGCGGTACGACCTCAATAAAGAACTAGTTGTTATGATGACAGCATGCTCGTCGTCCGGGAAAATGACCACAGTACATGTGCTGTGCCGCTGCCGCATTTCCACAGCTATCGTCGTCGACATTGCTTTGAGGCTCAAAGCAGCCCGATTGGGTATACGAGCCATTTGGGAGGAGTGCTATATATCCCTGCTTGCATTGATTGCTTGCATAAGCGAAATGGTTCGGCGAATCCCACCACACGGCTGTTGTTGGTATTTTGGGTAAAGGACGACTTGTCCGTGCAATCCACAAGTGCATTAACCACAGGGGAATTATGAGCCAAACGCTGTGATTTGCCCGGCCTGCCTATCCATGGCCGAAGCTGTCTTTAGCAGGGTGGCTCCGTCCAATCCTGGGGAATGCCCCAACCCCATAGCTTACTTAATCCTTGCAGACCTGTGATAGCACCATTCAACTGCGTACCTTTCACCCTTCCACTCGGTCTTCACGTTGTATGCTCTTGTTTCGCAACCTACACACAGGTTACCTCCCCAAATTCATCGGTCCGTTTCGACTGCTAACCTGTCTTGCGTTTTACCTGATCTTTTATCGAGCTCCTGAAGCACATGGCCAGCATGGAGAAGACCGTTTGTGAGCCGTCCGTCGAGGCGAAGTCGTCATCTCCCACACATGAGAGCGCCGCGATCGAAGAGCCCTTCGATCAACAACTCGAGAAACGTATGATGCGAAAGATCGATCTGCACCTCATGGTCCCGCTCTGGATCCTCTTCATGTTGGGCTTCATGGACCGCATCAACCTCGGCAACGTCGCCGTCCTCGGCATTGTCAAAGACCTCCATCTGGTCGGGAACGCCTTTAACGTGGCCCTCCAGGTCTTCTTCGTCCCGTACATCCTTCTAGAGGCACCTAGCAATTTGATGCTTAGGAAGCTACCACCATCACTCTGGATATGCACCACGACGTTTCTCTGGGGCGTGGCGTGCATGTGCCAAGGCTTCGTTCACAGCAACAGCGGGTTGATCGCTTGCCGTTTCTTCATCGGAGTGTTCGAGGCCGGGTTCGTTCCCGGTTGCGCGTACTTGATGTCCATGTACTACAGGCGTCACGAGCTCCAAAGACGCCTGTCGCTCTTCTGGTGTGCGGGCCTAGTAGCCGGTGCCTTCTCCGGCCTTCTCGCGTACGCTCTCGTACACATGCAAGGTCTATCGGATCTTGCCGGCTGGCGCTGGGTCTTGATCATCGAAGGTCTCCTCTCCGTCGCCGCCTCCATCCCAGTATACTTCTTCCTCGCCGACTGGCCCGAGCAGGCCAAATTCCTCTCAAAAAGAGAGAAGCAGTATCTCGCCCTCCGCAACGCAGCGGACGTGGGCGGCAGTTCGACGATGAATCATCTCGATAAAGCGGCGTGGCGCCGGATTCTCTTGGATTGGAAGATCTGGTGCGGCAGTCTCATCTACATCGGCATCACCGTCAGCGGGTACGCGACCGCGTTGTTCATACCAACAATCATCTCGAGCATCGGGTACTCGGGTATCCAGAGTCAGATCCATAGCATTCCGGTTTGGATGGTCGCCGCCGTAGTGACGTTTGGGACATCGATCTTGACGGATAAACTGCAGCATCGATACGGCTTCGTCATGTTCGGGGTTCTCTTTGCTTCCATCGGTTACATCATCTTACTAGCTCAAGGGCCTCTAGCGAAGCCTCACCACGCACAACTCGGCCTGAACCCGCAAGTGAGATACATGGCGGTCTTTTTCGTGACGACTGGATGCTACATTGTTCAACCTGTGGCCATCGGTTGGCTGGCTAGTAACCTTGGAGGCCATTACAAGAGAGCCATTGGATTAGCGATACAAGTCGCTGTTGGAAACATTGGCGGGATCATGGCGAGCAATGTCTTCGTGCGGACTGATGCGCCGAGGTACTTCGTTGGTTATGGAGTCGGTCTCGCTATGCTTGTCCTGTGCGGCGTAATGAGCACAGTCTTTGCCCTCGGGCTCATGCGGGAGAACAAGAATAGAGATGCGGGGGCCAGAGATGATAGGTTGGTCCTTGCTAAGTCTAGCCAGGCCAATATGGGAGATGATGATCCGACGTTCAGGTTCAGTATATGAGAGTATGTACTGTACCAACCCTTGGCTCATTATTACGACGCGGAAGAATTGTCTCCATCTCCCCAGTCGCCTCCACATACCCGTGAACCTTCTTCAATGTCACTAGAACGTCACGACATACATTATTCCAACGCACAACTCTATAGCCAAATTCTTTCCTCTCCACCACGACACAAATCACAATCATGTCTCTCGGACGAACAGCGAAGCTCAACACGGGCGCTCAAATCCCTCTCCTCGGCTTCGGCACATGGCAAAGTGAGCCAGGCCAAGTCGGCGCCGCCGTCTACGAGGCCCTCAAAGCCGGCTATCGCCACCTCGATCTCGCCAAAGTCTACGGAAATCAGAAGGAAGTGGCTGAAGGTATCAAGAAGGCGTTCAAAGACGTACCGGGACTGAAGCGCGAGGACATATTCATCACATCGAAGCTCTGGAACACCCAGCACCGTCCAGAACATGTGGCGGCAGCACTCGATGACTGCCTTGGAGAACTGGAGCTGGAGTACCTGGATCTCTATCTGATGCACTTTCCAGTGGCTTTTGACGACTCCTCCAAAGATCCCCACCACACTCTCTTCCCTCTTCGTGACGATGGCGATGTGAAGATGAATGACGACGTCTCCATCGTGGACACATGGAAAGCCATGACCAAGCTCGACAAGTCCAAAGCTCGCGCAGTCGGTGTCTCGAACTTCAAACCTGAGTACCTGGATGCGATTATAAAAGGCTCAAGCAGCACGCCCTCGGTAAACCAGGTGGAGCGCCACCCATTGCTTCCTTGGCCCGAGCTGGTGAAGTACTGCAAAGATAAGAACATCCACATCACCGCATACTCTGGCTTCGGCAACAACATGTTCAACGAGCCACTCATCATCACCTATCCTCAGGTCAAGGAGATTGCGGATCGTCTGAACGGCACACCAGCGCAGGTGATGTAAGGCAACGATAAAGACACCCACAAAACCTAGTTTTTTACTTACATGTTCATGTAGCCTCGCATGGTCTCAGGTAGGTGATCACAGCGTGATACCGAAATCCGTGACACCATCTCGCATCAAGGATAACTTCCAAGAAGTCGAACTCTCGGATGCGGACATCAAGACCATCGACAAGATCGGTGACAAGCCACGACGCTACAATATCCCGTACATTGCTAGTATGTACATCGTGCCAACAAGAGACGTGTCACCTACTGACTCATGCCGTAGATCAGCCACGATGGCCGGTTGATATCTTCGGCACTTCGGAGGAGAAGGAGGCCCCCCACAAGGTCATTGTCTAAGGTTCGCGGAGATTGCAAACCTCGCCCTTCGGCATATACTGCTCTGCGATTATGGCTGAGCGATGATGCTCTGAACACATGTACATACGCTATCAATACATTCCAGCCTTGTTCCACTAAACAAGCGAGTCGAGCACATCTATTCATAGCAACATGTATGGTGTCCACGTTCCACTTCTTGTTACAAAAATACGTTGGGCTGCAACAGTTCGCAGACTGACATGACTGAGATCACCGTTATGAATAAGCGGGTCGATTTGAGCAAGTAGGAACCGTACTTCCGGTCAGACAGTAGTGTGCGATGTTACGAGAGCAATACCAAGTGTCTGAAGCCTAGCCAAAATCCTAGTGAGAGCCTTGCCGATAAGCTGACTTTCGTCCTTGCGAGCATCCGCCTCACTATGCCCAAGCCATATCGCCAGGTGATGGTGATCGTGCTTATATGAACCAACTCAGATATCTGATGATGTGATTAGGTCACCCTCTCGTATGGACACTCATACAAGATTTCGTGATGTACCCAGGCCCACAGCATCAACCAATCGTCCACAGTAGTCCGACCCAGTCGGCGGGCACGGGCATAGAATCGACCGGCAAGGACGAACGTCGAGACGATCCGTAGTGCCCAGCCAAGGGCGATACAGGCCTTACCATGGTCGGCGGTATTCATTCAACGTGATGTCAACGAGGCCAGGCTCGTAATGGAGGCGATTGTAGGGTTGCTATCGAGCAAGGTTGTCTTCGTTAGCGAGAGAAAGGCCATGGAATGATGACCCAAGACTGCCAAAAAGACATGTCTTCGCGTAAGTGCGAGCATTCGCCTGAATTCGTACGGCACAGTGCCCGCCATGGATCCCTGATCGCCCGTCCTCGTCCATATAGACAATGGCTTTTGTGCAATTCAACATCGACACGGCCATCCCTCACGCTGGTAAGAGAGCTTTGCCTGAAGTGGGAGCAAAGTGAGCGAGACGGCATATACATTGCTCGTGCAGCGGACCACATCCGAAGCACTAAGTTCAGCCACAAGCGCCAGGAACGAGGCTTGCTTAGCCAGTCGCCGCGCCGAATGAGCCTATCGAGTCAAGCTCCGCCTTCGCGCTACGGCAGAAGCTCTCCCTGCACACTTGCAGCATATCCGTGTGGACACTGTTGCAGTCCTTGCTCCTGAAGATCCGATCCCGACTAGATTACCGCGATCGCTGGTGGACGAACGTCCTGACGGGCGTGTGTTGAACAAGCTTCGATATCGTCTACATAGTGTCTGCATAGCTCGAGAGACAGATGCCAGCTAGAGCATCCAAGCCTCGTCCTTGCAGCAGAACCCTGCGAGCTGCTGCCGTGTATGTATTGCGCAATGCAGCCACGATGTAGCCTACATTAGGCGCGATCACCCACTTTCATCCACATTACCTCTTTCTCGCGAGCGTTCTGTCCCTGCCTCTCCTCAACACCAGGTCACGCCAGTCATGTCCTCAAGCACTACGCCTATACCAGAGAAGAGCGACACAATCATGAGTCATCAGTCCGTAGAAAATGGCCAGGACCAAGCGTGGGGTGACCTCCAAGTCCTCAATGTCGCTGGCGCAGCGGGACTGAAGCTTGCCAAAGATGGGAAGACAGTACTGATCCCGCAGCCATCTGACAATCGCACAGGTCCATGGCCCAGCTAAGCTCGTTTTATAGTCCCGTAACAACCCGCCCTGACCTAACCACAACACCAGATCCGCTTAATTGGACTTGGGGCAAGAAGCATCTCGTCCTGCTATCACTCCTCCTGGCATCACTACTGACCGATTTTGGCATGACCTACGGTTCTGCTGTGTTCGTTCAGCAAGCCATGAGCTTCAGTTTGAGCGTGCCAGCTATGGCGAATTCTATCAGTGGTGCGCTCTTCCTGCAAGGCCCTGGAGGGCTGTTTGCAATGCCGCTTATCCAGCGATACGGACGCCTCCCAGTCCTGTTCTGGTCCCAGTTACTCTCCGCCATCTGGGTGATGGGAGCTGCTTTGGCTCCTAATTATGCGGCTTTCACGGCATTCAGAGCTTTGCAAGGCTTCTGCGGCACTGCACCTCAAGTTATTGGCTTGAGCGAGATCCATGACCTGTATGCAGCAACGACCAGCCGTAGCCGAGCATACGCTCGCTGATCAGATCGATAGGTTCTTTTTCCACGAGCGCACTCGCCGTGTCAACCTCTGGGTCTTCTGCTTTCTTGGCGGACCGTTCCTAGGCCCTTTTTATCTGCCTGGTTGATCCAGGCCATCAGTTGGCGTGCTGACTACGGCATCTTAGCCGGCCTCGACGGACTATCGACGATAATTATCATTCTTATCAGTGATGAGACGCTCTACGATCGACGCAGTAACGATCAGGAGTCGAAGGCTTCGTTGAGCAGTGGTCGTATCGGACTTCTCTCTGGCATTGCCGGAGCTAGGGTCAGACACGACCGGCCATGCTCACGGTGCTGAAGGATCTTTTTATGATTCAAGTGAAGCCGCACATATTCTTTCTCACGTTCGTGTATGTGCTGTTCCTGGTCTGCTGGGTAATTGGCATTGTGTCGACGTGGTCGCTTCTGGTGTTACCACCGCCCTATCTGCTCACTCCACCGCCCTATCTGCTCACTCCGACCGAATTCGCCCTGAGCTACTTAGCACCAATGATAGGAGCCTTCGTAAGTTTCGCGAATGATACCACTTCTGGGCTAACGAGCGGTGCAGGTCGGCGAGGTCTGGGGCCACTACTTCAATGACTTCGTTGCCAATTGGTACATTCGAACACATAATGGCTTCTGGGTTTCCGAAGTACGACTTTGGGGCACATATATGCCGACTCTTGTCGGCTTCGCCGGCAATGGTCGCATCAGTCAACTAACCATGTTTATGGTTGACTAGTTGAGCTACCCTAATACCTTAACTAGTTAACTATACCGCTCTTTAAACCTTAACTAGTTAACTAGTTACCCCCCTTAACCTTTAGCTAACTAGTTAATGTAGTTAAGGGTAGTCTTACTTTATAATTTATATAAAGCTCCTTCCTAACGCGGCTAGCGTATTTCCTAACGAAGCTAGCGCATCTCTTAGCCCTCTTAGATCTATACTAAGAATATAGCGGAACTGCTCCGCTGTCCCGCGTTCGCGTATTAGTTTTGCGCTTCTTTATACCCCTTTAATAATTACTTCTATTATAACTACCTTAAGACTATCTTATTATAGCTCCTGCGCGTAATAGAAACAAGCGTAAGGTTAGTACAAACAACTCTTCTTAATTTAACGATATTCCGTTGTCGTAATCGCGTAAACGAACGCGCCTTAGCTAATTATACTACTATACTACCTTAACTATAGCAACTAGTTAACTATAGTTGCGCAACTATAGCGATTACCTTAATTAGTTAACTATAGCGCTACCAAAACCTCAACTAGTCAACTAGTAACCCCCCTCAACCATGTGGTTGGTTAACTGATGCGACTATTGTTCGCCGGACTCGTACATATAGGGCAGACCTTGCAGCATGGCTTACATTGGATCTTACTTTGCGTTGGATGGGGCTTTCTCGTCTTTGCTATGGTATCCGCTACAACAGCTGTCTCGGCGTATTGCTTGGATTCATTCCCCAATCATGCAGCGTTAGTAGCTGCGATCATCAACATGTGGCGGTAGGTCTCTTCCTCTTCGATACCCTAATAAATATCATCACGTTACGAATCTATCCGGCTGACAGTGCAGCAGAACCACAGCTGGATTTTGCGTGGTTTTCTTCCAGCTAAAGTGAATAGCAGCAGACGGACCGGCGACATCCTTCGGGATTCAAGCTCTGCTTCTTAAATTGGCCTTCATAGCTGGCCCCGCGTTGACACAGACTATGGGCAAGAAGTGGCGCCACAAGTATGCACCACCCAAGGCTGAGAATTGACCTTTTTGCAGCCAGCTCGCGGGTGTCGTATCGAATATCAGAGTGTCGTATAATGATCAGCTTGGGAGGACACGAGAGAAGTGGGGGAGGCTATCACCGATCCTCTACGTACAATGAGCAGCATATCAAACATAGTCGCCTTTCGTAGTTGATGCCAAAGCATTACCTGCCCTTAGAAGCACTCAAGGTCGTCACGAGCGCTCTCCAAACTCGATACGGGTGTTAGAGTAATCCGCCGCGGACGATGGTGGCCGAGGAGACCTTGTGCGTACCGTGACCGTATCCCGCTCTGAATACGCATCGTCTGCCGACTTTGTGCCATAACTAGGCTCGGACCTTGGAGACATAGGCGAAAGGTATCTGCCGTCGTGTCCGTCACGGGAGTAGCCACTGTCGATACGCGTTGACTCTGGGCGTGGACTAGAACGCACGATCCCGTTCGCGTAATCCAACTTACGCAAAACTTCCCCAGGAACGATACGCTGCTCAAGACATCCAGTCCAGTGCGCCATGCCACTATCGTAGGTCGGGATATGCGGGATCTTGTACTCCGGGATCCGGACTTGTATCAGTCCACTACGGCTAGCTTTGACCCACTCGTATCCCGCACCGTCACCGACACGATGACGCTTCCAGCGATCAAGCGGAAGGCAACGTGGCTCATAGTTCCGAGTCTGTGTGCGGTGCCAGACGCTCGGGTGGATTTCCTCGCGGAAGGCCGAGTAGTCTACTTGCTGCCTTGTACCATCGTCGTAAGCCTCGTACTGGCCGGGCTTGCGTGTGTAGTCCCAGCGCTGGGTGGCAACTTGTGACGCTACCTGCCAGAATAATGTATCCGTCTCAATCAATTGACCGTCCGACCAGTCTATACGGCGCCCGTGCACTTCTTGCGCGTTGCGGGGTGGGGTTGGGTGATGGCCATTGGGCTCGAGATCCATGCTCAAACGGTCCAAGATGGGATAATGAAGGGCACGCTCATTGATCTGAAGAAGGTTGTATCGTGTCAACTGATCGATCATCCAGGCAAAGGTAACCTCGTCCACGCTATTGACATCGTACTTTGGGTCGCTCTCGCCACCGATGCAGCTATGAAAGCCTGGGAACCAGCATTGCCGCAGCTTCACACCGGCGTCTTTGCAAGCCTGGTCCAAGAAGAATATTGTAGGTGGGAAACTACCACGATGCTCGTCTAGAGCAAGTGAATGAAAAGCACATTCGATCTCTGTAGCTCTGTCAGAGATCTTCACGAATAGCCGCAGGCAACAATCTTACTCGGGTGAAGCTTCGTCGCATGCCAATCAACATCATCACCAGGTTGCGGGACCCATCCACTCATACCTATACTACCCACAGTATCGAAGACGCCAACGACCTTGACTTTTGCGTGCAGATGAGCCCATCGACGGATCCAGTCGTATCGAGTAACACGCTCCCGTTGCCGAGTTTCGAAGCCAAGCTCACCTGGGCGCACATAGTGGCGCGACCATTCCATATCTCGGAAGCCGGTCTCGCCAGCTCGCCTATCGCGAAGCTTATAGGCCGTGAAGATGTCGTTGAAGTAATCCATCATGCCGGGACTGAGCAGGCCAATCTGACAGACAAAGCTGGCAAGTGAGCGAGCGGTGTAGGCGCCTGCTTGGATATCAGCGGAATTACTTGGTCCTGATTTTAAGAAGTTGACGAACCTCTCGAAAACCCAAAGATGAATATCTCGTCACCTGGACCGTAGTTGTTCACTAAGAAGGTATACGCCTCGCACACCTTCTCGTTCAGTCCGTCGCCGAAAGCGCCTACGCCATGATCAAAGGATGCTCCAGAGTCAGCACAGCACCTGCGACTGACCTTGCGTAGCTTTGTTCACCGCAGTAAGCTTGCCACTGCCCACTCCAGACTGATAATACACAATTTGCACAATTGGGATGCCCTTAACATCGAGCCCGACATTGGCAATAGCGCGGCTGAGTCTGGAAATATTGGTAGGATTGTTCACCTTGCCTTGGTCAGCGCCGCAAAAGGCTCGTAGAAATATCAGCGGAAGAGCTCTGTGTGTACAATTGCACCTCTAGTGCAGCTTACTCCCATCGCAACACACAATGAGTCGCTTGCGTAGTGTGCTCGAAGGTGCTACAAGATTACAAGGAACGCAGTTGTTGGTATCTTCGTACGGCCTTCCTGTCGACTTGCTACGAGAGCGTGTGACTTGACTCTTGTAGTACTCATCAGACCCATCGGCTCGTTCCCTGGACTTAGATCTTGCCCGCGTCGCAGGCTCTACAGAATTGACGATCTTGTATTGCGTGACCTCATCATAGCTTGTCGTTCTCGACGTGCCACCCAAACGAGACATGTTTCCTGTTAGGCGAATCTCGCATGATCTCTCCCTACGTTGGACGAACGCCGACCTTATACGTCTCCTGGGCTTGAGTACAGGCTCAGCGCACAAGCTCCTGCACACCATGTAAGCTTGATGCACGAGGAGCCACGGCACGGCAAGTCACTCTGCGTGATTGGGAGCATGACGGCCTATGGTTGTGTTTGACGAGGACAATCGAGTAGAGTGTGCAGAGCAAGATTGTGAGGCCTGTGTTCCAGATGAGGGCATGCACTGCGTGTCTAGGCCTCCATATGCAGGTTCGAGCTGTATGTCTTCGCTTATACGCCTTGGCGAGAATGTGGCTGGCTGCTGACTGCTGGTTGTAGGTTATGCCGACTCAACCTTTGTGAGGACATGTTGTCGCATACTCGATCTGGCTGCGAGACTCCAAATGCTGTGTTGGCGAGGGTGTTCCAGGAGGAACTATGCAGCTCGTAGAGTCCCGGAATGCCGGTCAGCGTGACAGTCTGGCAACGTGAGACCGTGAGGTCCGAAGCGATTTATGGTGGCGTGATGTTCTAAGCTTCGTGGGGACGCGGGTAGCTGGAAGCCACGCGGGCTGTGAGCCTCGCCGAGTCTCGTGCCATACCTCAAGTACAGGCTTCCATGGATCAAGCGGATCATGATCGTCGTCGATACATTGTAGAAGCGCAACCCGCGTGGGAGAGCAGATGTCGCCACTCGCGCGTTTGAGTCAGTCATCCTGTACGGCCGCTCGGTTCGCACGAGGGAAGCTGTTCAGGACTATCGCGCTCCATCCTTCGACCTCATCATGTATGACCGTTAAATCCGACAACAGGCGCACGTCAATGAGGGTGCAAAGCCAAGCAGGATCTATGGGCAACCTGCTTAGGCTGAACCTGACCCAAGCGAATGGCCATTGACCGCACGAGTTGATGTGTGTGACTGATAGCACTGCGATGGTTCTTGCTCACACGGTTGGAGTCCTGGATGCTACGTATCTCCAGATGCAAACCATGTTCGGACGATGAGTACCCCCTCTTGCGGCTGCACGGCGAACTTGGTGTGAGCAAGATAAATCTGAGTGGACTGGCATAGAGGATTCCTGGTACTATCAAGCCGAAGGAGCGTGGGACGTTTAGAGTGTACTAACATGCACGGAGAGTCTTGGGAGGGGCTGAGTAGTTTCCACGAGACATTCTTGCTGTGGACTATACCAGATGGACACTGGTGCCTCGTGCTGACTATGTATATTCCTGGTACTATAGCCTATCAAGTTCATGGTGTTACACCTGAAGCATTGCCGGGCTCTATAATCTACACGAAACAAGCCAAGCCGGCTGGGACAAGATTAGTACCATTATTCTTCCGAAACAAAGCAGAGGCTAATCACCACTTGTCATGCTGCTCTCTACACGGAACATTACCGGACGGCCATGGTGCCTCGTGGCCAACAACCAGGTACTTGGCATGACTGCGTGGTACTCCGTTCATAGATACATGTGTAGTGGATCGTCCACCATGCACAACATCTCCAGCGACCTCCACGCCAACGACCAACAACGATCGATTTGTCTCTACTGCCCAAGATGATCGGTATCAAAACATTCGTCTCGCTGGCATGCACTCTTGCCCTCGCCACAGCCGCAGATATCACAGGGAAAAGTCTACGTATCCTGCCACTGGGAGACTCCATTACCGCAAGTCATTCCTCGAAACGCGAATTGTGCAAAGGACTGACAAGAACAAGTATGGCTACCTCAGCAGCGACGGCAACGGCTACCGCCAATACCTCCAGACCGACATCAAGAACGCCGGCGCAAGCGTGACCTTCGTTGGCTCCGTGAAAAGCGGCACCATGACGAACAACAACAACGAGGGTCATTCCGGGTGGGTGATCTCGCAGATAGCAGGTGCTGCCGCCCAGATCACAAGCTTGGATCCGGGAATCGTCCTACTGCATGCCGGAACGAACGATTGTAATAACCCCAGTCTAGCTGCGACTGCATATCAGAGGTTGGGGAGCCTGGTAGATCAATTGATCAAGCAGTGGCCTGATGCTACCATTCTCGTGGCGAAAATCATCCCATCGACAAATTCAGGAACAAACACAGCCATCTCCAACTTGAATGCTCAGATACCCGGTACAGTCCAGATCGGCGCCTCTTAGTTTCTACGCTGACAAGCCATCAGGTCTCGTCGCCACCCGTGCAAACGCCGGCCACAAAGTCGCCGTAGTAGACATGTCACCCCCAAACTTCACCACTAGCGAGCTTGGCGACTACCTTCATCCCAGCGCCGAAGGCTACAATAAGATGGCCACCCTCTGGCTCGGCGGTCTGAACGCCGCTGCTGCAAGAGGGTGGCTTGGGGGTGCAGCCACTTCATCGATAACCTCTCCGATCACGACCAAGGAGCCAACAAGCACAGCGAGGGCCACAATAGTGACCTCGACGAAAACAAGTGCAGCCGCTGTCACAAGCACGGCGGCGACAGTGGCGAAGTACGGGCAATGTGGCGGACAGGGGTATTCTGGTGAGCTATACAGTTCTGCTCGAGAAGATGGGATTGAGCTGATGAATGCCTGCAGGTCCGACGGTGTGCGCAAGTGGATCGACGTGCGTGGCATCGAACCAGTACTACTCTCAGTGCTTGTGAAGTGCCTTTGGGGAAGAGTGCGAGCAGCAGATTTGGCTAGCACAGTATTTGGTGACTCTCGATCACCTTGCCACCATTTAGCACGTTATACAGAGTGAAGATTCAATGACACTGTAACGTCCCTGACGCCAAGATCTTCAAGACCTTTCCTCTTTCCGACCATGACTACGTGGACGGGTTCAGATTAGTACTCGGCGCCGTCGTCATTCGCTATCCCGAGCATGCTACACAAACGGCGATCTGATCAAGGGCTGAAACCGCCTCGCAGTGGTCGACGGACTGCTTCTGCCAGATGTTCAGCTTCATTTGATGACAGCTCTTGCGTCTCGTTTACAGTCAATTCACCACTACTCGTCCACTGCGTTCTGGCCCAACGGACGATCAATATCAGGTCCCACGAACGACCGCTGGCCGTCGATGAACCACCAAAGTATCGACAGAACAAACGTACCTCCTACAAGCACGATCGACCAATTCAGCGTGACTGCTGTAGGACTCACGGTCGCTGGCTAGAAGGGGAAGAAGCTCGTGAAGAGTGTATAGACTATTGCAACAGCATTGATGATGTTGCGACCCCTGCCGAGTGCGAAGGGACCGTGCGGAATCTGTTCGCCACGCATACGCTTCAGGACACCGAGGATGACAGGCGTGATCTGCAAATAATCAGCATGGTCGACATGAGCCAAGCCGACGAGGACATACATATGTGATATACAAGGTAACCGCGGCAGAGTTGACGAATGCATTGAATGTTGCAGTCGACCCAATGTTTATGAACCCAAGAAGTGACTGGTTGATGACCGACAGCATGATAGCACGAAGAGGTACCTGCGAACGAGGGCTGACTTTGTCAAAAAATCTCGAAGCTGGCAATCCACGGTCGCTGGCGAAGGCCCGGGCCGTACGAGAGCAGCCTGCTTGAAGTCCGAAGTTCGCCATGATGACAATGACAAGGCCTACAGCTGTCATCGCATTCGTCCCAGGTAGCGACTTTGTAGTATTGTGATAGATCTAAATGAATGGATAGCCAGCTGCTGAGACAGGCGAGGCCAGAAGCTCGGTGGGATCACCCATCGTGAACAACAAGGCGATGATCATGCCAAAGCCAAGGAGGCCATTGATGAGTATGGTCCCAATCATGGCTCGCGGTATGGTAACTCGGGGCTCGCGGAGTTCTTCGCTAATATAATTTGCAGCGTCGTAGCCTACGAATGGGAAGGTGCTCGTGGTGAGGCCGATACAGAAAGCTATAATGTAGCTTGGCCAGACTTCTGCGTCCACGGCGGAGGTGAAGACAAATTCCGCTGAATTTTGTGGTCATGATAGGTAGACGAGCGGTATTAGGACCGCGCGAAGAAGCCTGCTATGTGCCATCCCAGACTGTACGAGCAAAAGTCATTGGGCAGGTCTAGCCAAGTTGATGCCCAATACTTACAGAAATGTCTCAAACCGGAGCAGCCACTTCGCAGCGAAGACTTTGACCGCAAACCCTACCCATGTGATCAGGAGATAGATTAGAGTGCCATGCCATCGCTGTGGTATATAGGTTTCGGGATAGCTGAGAATTGCCAGTGCTTGAACAATCGTCGCAGCAAGGAATGCAGGCGAAGCTGTTGTCAGTTGCCGACCCCAGAACGTCCTCCAGCCAGCGATGTGGGAGACGATTCGGAAATACTTATTCGGCGCCGGCTCTGCCGCCCATCGGTACTGTGTAGCGGAATTTGGTGAGCTGGATACTTCTTAGCTCTTGATCAGGATTCAGCCGGGGTGTGGATTGGTAAATGGAGGCATTTTCTGCCAGCGACGCACAAGTCGCAAGAGTGCCGATGAAGCAGAAAACGAAGCCATAGACTAGAGCTACAGGCCCGCCATTAGCCAATACTGTGACGAAAACAGCAGTGAAAGCCTGTCCAGAGTTTGTGAGCAAGGTCTGTTGTATGGATCAGTGTTTTGTGGACATCTCACCTCCCAGGTCGCAATCACATTTGTGCACAGAGCAAGGCTCGACACGAAGCCGAATATAAGCTGTCGAAATCAGCATAATGAGAAGGTGATCGTCTGAGATTTGTACGTGGAGCTGCTGCTTGTAGCCCAGATCCTGCAACTTTCGAGCATCGACATCATCTTGTCCGTGTGCTCTTATCGTCTCTGCGACACCTGCCAGCTTGTCGTCCGTGGCGACCATGATCAAACAAATTAAGAGGTGAAGTGTCTGAGCATAGTCATGGCCGGTCGTTGAGACGTGGGCCCTCGGCGAGAAGCCTGGAAGTCATACCGCAATCTTGGCAAATCCTCACTCTCATGAACGAGATCGAAAGATCGACGGCTTGATGCCATCGAGCTGGATATGCGGGCGACCCTCCGTGCGACACTGATGGTGGCCGGATATTGGTTGAAAGCAGGGTCTAACGTGGTTAGCTCTAGTCGTTCAGCCTGCATGCGGAGAAGTGATTATGTACTTAGATGCATATTCTGCTCTCACAGTAAAACCAGATCGATGACAGCGTACTGGGCGAACTAAGAGACATGGTGCGTTGGCGACAGCGTTACAACCTTGAGGATCAGTCCGTTAGTCAACAAACAAGCCGAGTATGCCTCCAATGACCCTTGCGGAACTCCTTCTCAAACCGTTCCGGCGCGACAAGGCCAAACTCAGTAGTCTGCCCTTCGTCTTGCCAGAACACAAACATCTCGTCTCCAAGTGATCCACCAGGCGCAAATTGATCACCGCGTAGACGTGCTACAACGGGTACCTCACCTGCCTCTACCCTTGAAGAGAATGCTTTCACGCTGTCTAAAATCTCAGCAGCCGGAGCGTCTGAACAAGTGTGTCCTCAACCCACTCGCACTCTAGCTTTATCATCAGCCTTCACTCCACTCACAAATGCATGTAGTCTATCGACACTTGCTTTCCAATTCTTCCAATTCCCTTGAGATGGGAAGACAACATGTACATCTTGCTCCTCGCCCACATTCGAGCTAGACGTTTGTCCTACGTATCTCCGGTGAATAGCCAGCGTCCGCGACTGTCGTAGATTGCTAGGGAGGTGGGAGTATGACCAGGTGTGTGTATAGCCTGCAGGCCAAGACCGTGGCCCTGCCAGGTGATGTGCTCACCGTTGGTGAGGTGATGAGTTACGTTGTACTTCGGTGTCCGCATCCCGAAAGTCTCACAGAGAGAGTTTGCTGCTAGGTTGGCTGAGTTGATGAAGTCCTTGTCATGACCTGACGCCATGATAGTGGCTCCACTGCTGGCAAAGACTTCGATTCCGCCAATGTGGTCGAAATGGCAGTGTGTACAAACCATCATGAAGTCATATCTTAAGGCTGGCGTTGACATTGAGGACGATTCCGGGCATTTCGCCCAGCATATTTATCAATGATCTTCTGCTCAATGAAGTCTTTCAGCTCCGCCGGGCCTCGTCCGCCTTTGCCATAGTTCTTCCCGCAGCGAGTGTCAATCACAACGGCCAGGTTGATATCCTCGTAGTTTCACATAGATGAATGGAAACTCGATATATTTGTCGTTGTGAATGACCAGATATGTGCTTGAGTTTAGCTGCTGCGAAAGTCATACAGGGGCTGGACCGATCATCGTGAAGTGAAAATGATGACTGTCGGTTCCACAGCCTATGACATTGCTTAACTTGGGAAGGGTGATCTGGACTCATTCATCCGGGAGGTAGATACGCGGGAACGCATCAGGATCTCATCCGCGCGGAGCAAATGTTACGACGGCGGAAGCTCGTACTTCGGAGCCAGAGCAAAAGCATCAGTGCTACACATGGAATCGGCGAGGGCAGTGTGAAAGTAACGTGAATCTATTCACACATCGCTCTTCCGTCGAAACAGGAAGGATTATCATCACACATATCGTCATCACACACTAAACCCACATGTACATCATCCGCCATGAACATCCGCTACTGTCGCCTCCCATTACCATCCTCCTCCCCACCCATCCCCGGCCCCATGTATCCACCATTATCGAACATCGGTCCTGGAGTGAAACTCCCCAGCCCCAACCCCTCAGCCCAATCCCACTCAAGGGTCATTGGCATCTGCCACAAGTCCTGCGGCACAAAAGGCTGCTGAAATGAACCAGGCATGCCACCACCACCACCACCACCACC
The DNA here is from genome assembly GCF_035927965.1 of Recurvomyces mirabilis. Lineage (NCBI taxonomy): Eukaryota > Fungi > Ascomycota > Dothideomycetes > Mycosphaerellales > Teratosphaeriaceae > Recurvomyces > Recurvomyces mirabilis. The sequence goes on along the minus strand of NW_027041970.1, from coordinate 200,816 downwards.
AGCTCCGCCGCCCATCCCGTTGCCATTCGGTATGTCGAAGGGCCCGGAAGTCATTGCGCCCATATCCCCCAGCAATGGGTCCGTCAAGCCTACACCACCACCGTTATTGCCTGGCGGTGTCAAACCAGTAACCGAAGGATTACCGTAACCGTCTGTCAACTGGCCTTGGGGTTGGGAGAAGTTAGCTGGGCCAGGTAAAGGCGAGCGCGGTGGGCCGCCGCCGTAATTCAGCTGATCTCCATTGCTCATGTTCATGAGGAAAGGAGGCAGGGGTCCGCCATCCCATTGTCGCGATCCATTACCCATCATGCTCGGCAAGCCAGCACCTGCACCGCCTTGCTGTTGTGAATGCTGCTGCTGCTGCTGAGGGCCATATGAATCAGTAGCGGACCTCGGACTCCTGTACTCCGCCCCGATACCACCAGGCTGACTTCCACCCCAGCTCGCTGGACTGGCTCCCGCAGATCCAGCTACACTCGCCCGGAGACTGGGCGTCTGTATCGGCCGTCTATACCCCGCCTGCGTCTCGACTTGCATCTGTTCCAACGTTAAACCTTGTGACAACCCCTCATCAACAACCTTCTCTTGCTCGCCTCGATCGCGCAGTATCCGAGCCTTTTCTCGCTCGGTCGGCATCCTTCTTTCCGCTCCACCACTCTGCTCAGCTCCACCAGACACGCCGTTAGTCTGTGAGCCTCCTGGAGTCGACGCGCCGACAGCAGCACCCATCTTGCGTTTGCCTCTTCCGCTACGAAGATCCCGCTCCGCCTTGTCCAGGACAACACGAGCAATACGTTCGAATTCCGCACACACACTAAGCATGCGTCTTACGTTCCCATTCGCTTCGTTGACATCCCGTTCCAGCATTGTGAGGAAGGAGACGACGGAGGACATGAGTTTGAGGTCGCTGCGGGCCCGAGCATCTTGAGGGTTTTGGAGGATGTTTGCGAAGAGCGTGACAAGTGCTGAGACGGGATAGTAGAGAATGAGCCTGTCGAGATGTCAGCAAGGCTTTGCGCTTTCGGACTATCGTGATAGAAGTTGTACGACTTACCAAACACAAGCATAATCGCCCTGAGGAATGTACCGGATCAACCCGATACTCGTTCTCGCCGCATTCACACACAACGCCGCGGACATGAAGACCCTTGGATTTAAGGGCCGGGCATTCAGTCCTTGAATTGCATAATCACTCAATCGGCTCGTCCAGTACCCATGATGCACGCTCATCCGATGGATGGTGGTTAGACAATTGTAGTAAGCGAAATGCAAGCAGACGACGTGTAATATCAGTGGAGTGTGGGCGGCATTGATAGCATGTTCGGGCCGAAAGTCTACCGGGATGCTTTCCTTCCAGTTCTCGAGCTCAGAGTCCAGAAGGCCGATGGTGTTTAGGAGTTCGCCGTCGGACTGGCGAGAGGCTTTGACGCTGTAGAGGTGTTTGTAGACACGGGACTGGATCTGGGCGAAGGTGCACATCAAGCGAAAGAGGTTCATCGTTTTGCGGTCTTCTCCGCCACCATCGGTTTTGGTAAGGGGAACTGTGCCGACATTATCCGGTGGGTCCTCAGACGGTAACTCGACATTCATGTCATCGTCGTCCTGACTCGGTGGCCTTCCGCTCCTCAGACACAGGTCCTTGTCCAGCAGATAGGCAATCCAGAAGACGCGTTTGCGTTGTTCGTTTTCTACTTCGTTGAGATTGAAGCCGCTACCTCGCTTATGGAGGCCAATGCTGTGTGCCAACCGTATCGCCGCTGCGACCAAGAAGAAAGTGGGCTGTGGATTCGGAGTGCCTTGCAAGAACAATGCCATTCCCAGAAGTGCTTGTACGGATAGGAGGTCGGTATTCCGCATTGTCAGCTCCGTCATAACAGCCATGGCGTTCTTGAGGTAGCCCCAAGCATGATCGTCTTCTTCTTGCCCGACAACATTGGACATGACGCGGAGGCGGTGGGCTATTGCGAGAGCGACGTTGAGGGAAGCCCACCATCCAGATCCTTCGTAAGGTTCCAGAGAGTAGTGTTTGTCCACCAAATGCATGAAGGTCGGTTCGTGGAAAAGCGGGAACATCTGGTTGAAGTGCTCAAAGTAATCTTTCAACAACGCCTCCGCCTCTCGTCTGGGCGGAAGTGGTTTGAAGATCTTTCGCTCGAACAAATCGTTAAAGACTTCCGGCTTCCAGTGTTCCCACCCACCTCCAGTTTGCACTTCGTCTTTTGTGGCGGTGGCGATCATAGATTGAAAACTGTTATCGCCAGTCTTCTCATTGACCCATTGGATGCCTTTTGGGGAGAAGATGGAGAAGCCGGATGAGGAGCCAATGTAGCGTGTCTCGCCGCAGTTGTTTGTGATGAGGCTACACATTTGGTCGGCTAGCATGTCGACGGTCTTTTCTGGCTGCTTGAACGGGTTGTCCGGGATAGTTTTTGTCGCGGATGGTGGTGGTGGCGCAGCTGCTGTGGCGGACGCCGGCGATGTTGTTTTCGGAGGTGGTGGAGGTGGTGCGGTATGTGCTGAGGCAGGCGTGCGGTTGTTTGAGCGTGGCGTTCCATTAGCCGAAGCACGACTGAGATCAGCTTGTCGCTGTGGTGGTGCCGCTCCCGCCGTGGCCGGTGCCAAAGGACTCCCACTCGCCACCGCAGGACTACTATCCTGACTCGTACTGCCCTGCCGCTCCGCCAATCGCTTCTCCAGCGTACCCAGATCAGTCCTGCCACCGTCATCCTCCGCTAGCAGTCCGCTCAACCGCAGCAAGTTCTCCATCCGACCCAGCCTATTCTCCAGTCCCTCGATATACTTGGCCCCTTTCGGCGGGGCTCGCTTCTTCTCCACCTGCGTGAAGATGCACTCGGTCTTGTAGTTCTCACAGTGCGAGCATTTCGGCATCTTGCCATCGCACTTGATCTTCTTCTTGCGGCACATGTCGCAGGCTCGGGCTATCCGCCGCCTCTTGGCATCTCTACCCTCGGCTTCGTCGCCATCTCCCGCAGCATCGCCGCCCTCCCCGTTCTCGTCATCAAAGCCGTAGTCGGCATCTCCACCGGGAAACCAATGCGAGCCTTGCGCCGGCATCTCGGCAAATTTGGGCCCGTTGGTTGGGGGAGGCGCATATGCGAAGCCGGCGCCCATGAGCTCCGCGTGCATATTCGTTGCCGATCCGCTGACGTTGGGAGGTCCGCCGCGGCTCGTGGACTCTGGAGGTTGTCGCGAGGGATTCATTGTTGCGATTGTGATTGTTTGTGGAAGGCGCGGTGGTGCTCTCGCGTCAGGGCAAGAAGGTGCGATCCAGCGGGATCGGTCAATCGCGGTCCAGTATCAGGGACTTCCACCTCACTGTCTTGTTCACCTTCGCATTGGGAAGCTGGTGCCCGTTTCGACCAACTAATGTCTTGATGCGCAGTCCTATCCTATGCAATCTGCTGACCAATCTCTGATAGACCGACTCCAGCAGCACCCTTCTTCCAATACCGGTCACTCAAGTTGTTTCCAAAACACTATGCTTGCAGTGCAATAACCACTCGTAGATATCATCGCAGGCAGAGTCAGAGGTCCGGATCTTGTCGCAAACGCTATGACGCGAGAACGAGAACCATATCGCGGAGTCTTGGCAATCTTCCGGTCCCGTTGCCGAACGCCGATGCCATCCCATCCTCTCCCTCAGCGTGCACTCACTTTTTCCTCGATCGGATTGACACTCGGTCCGCCCCTCGGTTCATACTCATAATGTCCTTCACTAGCTAACAAAGCATCTCCAGCCGTCTATACAGATCTGAACTGCCCTTCCCGATTAGCCCGAGTACATCCGGATGCGCTTACAGACCCTCCAGATATGTCTTGAGAAGTAGGACGTCCGCTGCACTCGTTTCACTCTCCCCTCCCTCATCTGGCATGGCGCACGTCTTATTCTGTAGTGCTGTGGTAGCTTGAAACGACCTTCCGTCCAGTGGGATGGAGCTCGAGTATTATATCACAGCGAGCATAGAGACCATCACTCGCTTATTCGGATGTACATGCTGCCGAAATATAACGCACATCTTCCAAGCATCGCAGATATTAGCACGGTAAGCGGTCTGCTTCGGTTGTAAATTGTAAGTATGCTACTGTGTTGAAGTTATACTATCCACTATCCGAGAACGTCTATGCTACTGATGTTCCAGAGGCCTCACACATCCTTCTGCGCCACTACCCATGATCTACAACCTCTCACCTCCGCCACGCGCGCATACTCCAGTCCCCGTAGCTACCGAAGGAAGACCAGCAGAACCGAACTCAGTGCTCGTAGTACCCAGCGTAGGATTTGCCAGATCGACGAAGATCCACACGGTGTTGAGTAGTGTGATAGTGCCTGCGTAGATGATAGCGTCGGAAGGCGTGGTCATTGATGCGGAGAGCAAGGACGCAGATCTCGTGATGTTGACAGAGACGGGGGAGCCAACGATAACGGAAGGGCCGAGGGCGGCGGTGGTCGTGTTGTTGCTGAGCGAGAGTGTCGAGTTGGCCGAGAGACTGGACGTTGCACTACTTCCGAGGCTTGACTTCGTGTCTGAAGGTATGCTAGTTGTCAAAAGAGACGACGCGGACGATGAGGCAGGTGTGATCGTGGTTTTAGATGTTGTAATAGGCAGGGTACCCGGGTTCTCATCAGACGTAGAAGAACCTGTCCCAATGATCAGAGCGCTCCTCGACGTAGAAGATAGCAAGGCTGTGTCACTTGTACTAGTCGCTGAAGAAGTAGTGAGACTGGATGTGCTCGTGATAACGCTAGACATCGTTGCCGATGTGATGGAGCTTGACATAGCAGAGGTGGTGAGGCTGATAGACGTGGTTGTAGCACTGCTGAGTGGCGATGTGCTCCCGCCGGTGGTCGAACCAGTCGATATGCTGGTGAAAGATAGGGTGGATAACTCCGGAGTGCTCGTCGTGCGGATTGCGCTGCAAACGATACTCTGCACGGCAGTACCATTGAGACCCGCGGCTTCAAGCGAACCAACATCGAGGTCGGCGCAGTCGGACGACGTCGTTGCTCCTTGACGCGCACTCTGGAGCGCCTCGTAAGCAATAGTGAGATTGACAGCAGCTCCTTTCAGGTCGGGAAAGATAATGATTCCGCTAGCAGTCTCATAGCTAAGGGGATATCAGCACATTGGACTTTTCAAGGGACCAGAACAACGAACAGCAATTGCTCTGCCAGTGCAGCGTCATATGGTTGGTCATCGTATGTGGTGTCTTGATCAAGATGCCTACAGACAGCACTCTCGTTCCCGGCTTGTGTGATGGCGATGTCGAAGCGGGCGGCGTTCACTTGCTGCAAGTACGTTGGAATATCCTGCGACCCAGACTGTCGAATGACTCGATGTAACCTGGCGTCGATGCGAGGTAAGAGCTGGAGCAGGGCAAAGACGATGGTAGGGTTGAAGCAGGCCATGCTGAGGAAATCGTGAAGGTTGTGCCGAAGAGCGAGATTTCCCATACTACCGAGAGAGGGGTCTATACGGACTATATTGTAATGCCAGCGAGAACTGGCAAGGGAGTGGGTTGAAAGACATTGTGTGACCAGTGTCGGCCAGGTCCTAACAGATCCGACGTCCTGAACCTACTCTCTATGTACGTCGGGCTGCTTGGTCAACCCGGAGGGATCGTCCACTTGTACTGGGGATGTATACTAGTGTCGTCAGAAGTGCACTCCGCATCCTTCTTCGGGCGGCATCCTTCATGCTTGTGTTTAGACATTGTCTTGGTGTGATGACAAGAGGAAGCAAGGAAGACTGAAAGCGATGTCGAGTTCGGTAGCCGGCGAAGTGGGTCTAGAGTCAAGCCTCATTACGCCTGGGCCACACGAGGCGAGATCAGACGACGGCCCAACGAGGCAGCCGACTTGCAACGTCGTAATGTTTGCTTTCTAGCCTTTTATTCCAACACCTCCACAATTATATTCCTTACCTGACCGCCATCTCGCTGATATAGTCATACAGCCCCGGAGACTGAACAGAGTATCTTATCAACTAACAGTGATTACGCATTGAGCATATCAAGCACTGTTACACGACAACAATCATTCTGTAAGGCTGATCAGATACCGCGTGCTCAAGTTCTACGATCTTCCCTCTTTGCTGGAAATACAAGCTCTTTTGCACGTCCAGCGCCGGAGGCGACATTGTGGCCATGGAGGGCGTTCGTGGTCATCTCCAGAAATTCTCCACTCAGGTCGGCAGCTATGTACCAGACTTGACAAGAGAACATCTATCAAAGTTCTCGGCTCAGCTAAACGGCTACCTACCAGATCTCAGCCAGGAACACCATCGTCGTATCAGCAATGAGATAGGAAAGCAGCTGAGTGCCGACGAAGTTCAAGCTTATCCCGAGTATCCACATGTGAATTGGGATCTCAAAGCGGAGAAGAAGGAGCGAATCGATGTGGCTGATGGCAGAGGCGGTCCTTTCAAGCTTTCTTATGAGCTTCACGGTAGAGGGCCAAGGAAGATCGTGGTATGTAGCTATCCTAATGGAAACAAAGTCATCTGGCTGACACTACTAAGTTCATCATGGGTCTAGGCGGCTACATGAAGACATGGCAGCGGCAGACGAAAGACTTCGGACATACTGAAGGCGACAAGTACACATGCCTCATTTTCGACAACCGTGGGATCGGTGACAGCGACAAGCCACTTCTTCGCTACACGACCTCCGAGATGGCTGCAGATGCCGTAGAGCTACTACAACACGTCGGCTGGACTGACGAGCGAAGTATACATGTCATAGGCATAAGCATGGGCGGCATGATTGCTCAAGAACTGGTACGCAGTCTCATATGAAGCATTCTTACTTTCTGCTAACGCTGTCAGGCCCTCCAAATTCCTCAGCACATCTGCAGTCTCAACTTCATATCCACAGCACCCCGAATCGTGCGGACACTCCCATACATGGAGAACATGCGGAATCGGATCAACCTCATGTGGCCAAAAGCTCTCGACGCACAGATCAGTAAAGTGAAGGCCGACTGCTACAGTGCCGCATGGCTCAAGAAACCAGACGAGACAGAGTCCGTAGTGCAACCTTTCCCAACAAATGGTGATCGGTTCGCGGCAGGCGAGCTAAGCAAGCGCCTTGCGCCGGGTAAGTGACACGACATATATTCTGATGACTCCCTGAAGTGATACTAACACAACTCCAGGCGTCTTTCAACCCAAAGGTTTCCTCTGCCAGCTCTACGCTGCAGGCTTTCACCACAAAAGCGATGAGCAACTGAACGAACTTGCCAACGCTGTCGGCCGCGAGCGCATCCTCGTGCTCCACGGCACAGACGACCATATGATCGACTTCGTGCACGCTGAGATGATGCTAGCGGGCCTGGGAGGAACAGAGCGCGGTGTCATCTTCAGTAAGCACGAGGGTCTTGGCCACGTTGCTCCATTCGAGATCCGGCACAAGTTTAGGGAGATCATTGCTGGACGGATTGAGGTGACGGAGGGTTTGGCCAAGGTAGGAGAGAAGCGATAATCGTAGTCACTAGTAGCAGCGCAGAGGAGTTCACAGAGCTCAGATACCCCAGCATTGATTTCTTGGATCAAGCTCGACTTCCGTACCTCTTCTCCACAATATCAGTGGCATGCTCTCGGATAGTGAAGCTAGAGGTCCCTCGTAACGTCGTAACTCTGATACAATTATATTGCTCAGCTGTCTCTGCCACTTTATGACCGCAACAGCCCCATCAACACTTTCATGCGGTAGACCAGCCAGCTGGGACGACAAAGAGACGTCAGCGACGTTTCTCGGGACCTGGAGATTCCTAGACACGTTTTTGATATCGCTTCGCATGTTCTACAGACCGCAAATGCTGCTCCCGAGACAAGGTATTAGGGAGACCATCGTGTCTGCCGTGGAAGCAGGGCGACAAGTGTTGCGATTTAGCATGCGTGTCGAAGTCCCGTGCATCACCATGGGCTTTGATGACTAGGCAGCTGAGGACTCGAGTTGCTGCTTCAGTTCTTCTGTTCGCATGTTCTTGTCCGTTGAGGAGTCTTGATCATTTCGCTTCGCTCGGCTGTGCAACCTCTGCCTCCACCACAATTGCCAGTTTGAGCAGCTGCGTCCTATCCCCAAGCGTAGCCAGGTCCAGACTGGGATGTATAGACGGGCTCACCATGGATTACAGTCGTGCCGACCCCATCGTGGACATCCAACAGTAGACCACATCATCACGTTCTTGTTCGTCAGCACCTGCCTTCCTACTTCTTTTCCAGCATCTACTCCGATCTCCAATCATCCAGGAAAGGTTATCAAACGGTCGCAAAGCCGGCGGACCCACGCATGGTGACATAATTGACACAAGTCCAGAGTCCGCGTTGCCTCTGCCAGCGCAGTATAGCGACTGCTTCCCGCTCAAACTCATACTCCAGGCCTGTCATGCGGGAGCATAAGAAGACGTCAGCCACGCCGCTCGAGGTATGAAGGTCTGTGGATACATTGATGATCTCGATTCCAAAGTTTGGCAGACGCTTGAAGTGCGCTCTCAATGCTTCAATGTGTTGTTCTCGTGATATGGCGATTGGCAAGACGTCGATCCTGGCTTGGAAGAATGGCGCCATGTGCTCGGTAGTACTCTTGAAGTCCTTCGCGTTGCCCTGATCTTCTAGAATGGCACAGCTCCAAGTCTCCAATTGCTGTCTGATGATTGCATCTTTTCTGCTACTGCCGGTGAAGGTTTCATGAGTATCATACTGCTTTCTTGGATGGTCACAGGATTCGTTCGGGGAGCAAAACTCGTTCACATTCCATACTTCACAATCGGGCATCATCGTGGTCGATCAGCCCAGATGTGATCCTTGAAGCCACCTAGCGTGCGAACTGAATGACCTTGTATTGCTAGGGCAGTGGAGACTGCTTTACTTGCTATGCCTATCGCTCACAGCAACCACCCTCGCCGGCCTCCTCTCTTTACTCTCGATAAAGCTACTGGGTTCTTGCATTTGGCTTAGCGTCTGCATTGGTAACATCCGATTTCACAGCCCGCGGGATAATTCGGATTCGCAGATGAGTCAACACGCCATAGGATGAGTATTAGCGTAGGTATCTAAAGGCGGGCGGAGCAAAGCACATATCTACTAGTCCAAACAGGCAGCTGCTTACTACTGTTGAGTTTGCATTCGCACATCTGATTCACCAAAAGCATAGATATGTATCTGAGGACAGGACGAGAGTCGAGCTACTATACTGCACTTACCACAAGAAGTGTCCAACTCTCTGCCTAAGAAGTGACACATGGGAAGGAAGACCGATCACAATGTCAAACACTGTCGAAACGGCTGTCACTGCGAGTTGCGAGATTTTAGACAAGACAATGGAGCCAACAAATAATGTTATTACCCAGCTTTGCATGTTCCAAGAGGAGCGTAGTGCCGCTGACACGATAGCTCGCACAGCACACTACGCAAGCGATCCAACAGCATACTTGAGGGAGAAACTAGGAGCTGAAGGCTTCGAAGAAAGGAAGCAGATGCTGTGCTTGCCGACTGAAGTCGATCTAGACAGATATGGTGGTGGCGCGCACAAGCAGCATTTTGAGCAGCACATCGCCACTATGCTTGGAAAGCAGCATGGCTTGTTCTTTGTCACTGGTGTACAGGCTCAACTGGCTGCATTGAAAGGGCATTGCAACGCTCGTAGTAGACAGAAAGCGGCATGGCATGTCTCGTCTCACCTTGAAGATTGTGAGCTAAGCGCATACTCGGAGCTATATGGGCTGCAGCGACAACTACTTGGAAGCGATCCCACAGCACTGCCGACCGTAAAGGAGATCACTGAGGTGCTTGACCGACCGGAGCACGAGCGACCGGCTGCAGTGCTCATCGAGGTACCCAATCGAGTGCTCGGGTGCCAGACATATACCTTCTCGGAACTTGAGCAGCTATCCGAAGCATGTCGAAAGGCTGGGGTGGCGTTCCATATGGATGGCGCTCGATTGTGGGAGGTCGAGCCATATTACCGAGCGACTGCAGGCAAGTCATTTGCTGAGATTGGTGCTTTGTTCGACTCAATTTATGTGAGCTTCTACAAAGCATTAGGCGGAGCTACAGGTGCAATGCTGGCCAGTAACGATCTGGTGATTATGGACGAAGCCAAGATCTGGCAGCGTCGAGCGGGCGGCAACGCATTCTCTCTTGGCTATCAGATTATAGATTGCGAGCGAGGCTTCAACGAGAACATGGGCTTGTTTGCGAGGAGATGGCAGAAGATGCAGGATGTTGCGGCTGGTATTGAAGCTGCGACTGCATCTTATAAGACTGATGGCCAGGAGCCTATCATTAGCTTCATGAGTGGCAAGCCGACATGTTGCCAAGTCATCACTGTATTCAATGGGTTCACTGCGGAAGAGCTAGCCAAGGCTCGTGATGCAGTCGAGAAGAAGATTCGTGTCCGAGTCTTCGAACGACTTCGTCCGAAGCAGAGCCTAGACCAGATGATTCGAGCCCAACAGGAGAAGGCTTCCGGAGACATCAGCAGTGTCGAGGCTGCGGAGGCGTCAACCGACGATCGCAAGCATTTTGTAGAGTGGTTCATTATGAACGTTACATTCGAGTTTCTGACACAAGTGTTCGTCGATGCTTACAGAGCGTTGTGCGAGGAATTGGTAGCGGAATGAGAGCAGCGAACCCGCAGGTCTTCTCTTCGAGAACATGTAGCAGGGCAAGGATGCGTAGTAGTTGTGGACTGGCGATCGTACCGACTGTACAGTGTCCAACCGATAGAACTAGTCCACGGAGTTGAAATCGCTCGAGGAGAAACAGTGGTGAAGTTCGGAGTTCCGCAACATCGTACGCCGAGAAGACGGGTGTGGCGCCCGGCAGCAAAGTGTCATCTCGCCTAGCAACGAAAATAAACACACACATAACATAGGCGCGGTCGTACGCGTTGATGAAAGTCCTCTTGGCCAAAGCCATGATACTCGCAGCTGGTTGAGTCTCGCTTTCGCCACCGCTCAATGAGGCCGTAATTGACAGAGGCAAACATGGACAAGGCCACATTCCTCAATCCGACCACTTATTTTGGTGTAGCCTGTGTGGCATTCTCGCTGGTGGCAGTGGGGTCAATCTGGAGAAATCAGAATGCATCGCAAGCAGCAACACCGAAGCACAAGGTCGCTCATGCCAGCTCATCGAAACGACCCGACCCACGACGACGGATGGCCGTCGACAGTCTGTATGCTGACGAGGACACGCGTGCGGCAATTGCATCTAAGCTAGCTGCAGTCTCTGTAACTACCAACGACACTAGGCCAGATGGCAATGCCGTGGAAGGCCTGATAGATCAATGTTCGCAATTATCACAACAGCTGCGGTCTTCCCAGGATGAACATTCTCTGTTGCTCGCCGAGCTTGCCATGCTGATGGCAGCTCTATACAGATTACGACAATCATCGTGGACGGGAGCATCTTTGAATCCTCAGGCTGCTTTTAGCTCTTCTACAGAACCCATATCCGATACACTTGCATATCTTCGCACCAGCCTCAGACTATCCCACCTGGACGAGAGCGCCGGCTCGGCAGTGGCCAAGCAAATAGAGGAGCAGCGAAATACACTTGAACGACTAGTCAACAATGCTCACATTTCCGCATGGCCACCTACGCCTCCGTGCGAGATGGAAGTCAAAGCTGGCACGTCTCGTGACCACGATCTGATGCCATCTTTTGCTATGCCTACAACTGGTCTTACACCTATGGCAGACACCGGAGCCTGGATCGAGCCGCCGCCAGAATACAGCCCACCATCTGATCCATCCATTCTCGCTAGAGTGGAGAAGTCCGATGTGAAGGCTCCAACAGAACCGACTCCTCCCGAAAACCAAGACAGAGCCGAGGAGCAGGTCTTCGACACCGACGCACTTTACAACGCGGTCACGAACGAGGAGCTCGAGCTGGTCAGTGATCTTCTGGAGCAAGACGCCACGCCTGATGAGCCAGTTGGTGAGCTGCAACGCACAGCTTTGCACCAGGCAGCACATCTCAATTCCACGGCCTGTATAGCTGTCCTCCTTCGCTACTCTGCATCAATGACTGTCGAAGATGCAAAAGGCGATACGTGAGTCTCCATGACTGAAGATTTCCCCCTTCGTGATCTCACTAACCACCACGATAACAGTCCTGTACACCTCGCAGCCTGGTCCAATAGCTGCGAAGCTCTCTCTGCTCTGCTAGCACATGGTGCCGACGTCGACTGGCTTAGTGGTCGCGATGGCTACAGTCCATTATGGTGCGCTGTCAGTGCATACCACATAGACGCTGCAAGACTTCTCCTCAAGCACGGCGCGCGGGTCAGCCTCCGTTCGACATCCGGAGCATTCCTCTTGCATCAGGCAGCTGTGACCGGGCAAAGTGCCATGTGCGAGCTTTTACTTGAACGAGGAGCCCAGGTGGATAGCTTGGACTCTGATGGCCAAACCGCGCTTCAATATGCCGCAGCATCAGGCTCAGTTCCTTCAGTCAAAGTAATGTTGCGCGGCGGTGCCAACGTCAGCTTGGCGCAGGCGCAAGGGCTGACGAGTGCGCACTGGGCAGCCCACAAAGGCCATACAGAGGTCCTGGATCTGGTACTATCTTATGGTGCAGACATAAACGCCCAGACGGAGCAAGGTGCTACTACATTACACATGGCGGCGAATCGAGGCCACATTGCCGCAGTACGACTACTGCTGGAGAAGGGTGCAGCAGTGGATGTCGAAGCGGCATGGGACGGCACCAGTGGCACACCAGAGGACATGGCACGTGAAAAATGCCACCGACGGGTTGCGAAGCTGCTCGCATCATGGGACACAAATTAAGCTCCACAGCATTGACAGAACCCCGACCGAGCCTTAACCATCCCTCAGATGGAATGCTCCTTCTACCAACCAGGAGACTGCGTCGCACGAATGTGGTTCGCAGTCCAGCACAATCGTTCGTTTTCAGCAAGTAGATGCAATCCAGCCGAGCAGACTTCGGTCGTTTGTCCCTGAATATGTGCAGACCTTCTGCTTGCGCTAATTTTCTCACCACCGAGAGGCGATGGCTGGCCATCAGCGTGAGATCACTTCTGTCACGTCCCGAAGCTCGAAAATTCTGTGCAACAGCACTGTCCAGAATCATTGAGACCGCAAGTCTTCAAGATCGCAATTGCATGATGAATAGGGACGCAGTGCGAGAATCATCTTCAACCAGGAAGGCATCATGGGAAAAACAACACCTCGTACACTCAGCATCCTGCCGGTGGAATCTTAAAAGCCATGGCCATGCCAACAGCTTGATGCCACAAGACATGGCAATGGAACATCCACAATCCGGCGTTGTCGGCCTTGAATCTCAGGATAACGTAGCCCCTGCTGGGGACATGGATCGTATCTCTTTTGACAGGATTGAGAACGTTCGGGCCTTCGCCCGGCTGGTCGTAGGTGGAATCGAACGGATTATAGGACTCGTACACACCTCGACGAGATGGATAGTGCCTACTCAGGACATAGAAGTCGTGGCCATGGAGGTGGAAAGGGTGGCCTTTGTCATCCATATTGTTCAGAACGACGTCGACCCACATTCCATTAGAGGCTATATGTTGTACCGACTTTGCAGTTTCCAGTGGCCAGGAGGTTTCTTGCATTTCGAGAAGCGTTGCTGAAAGATCCGCCGTGTCCCAGGATGTCCGGTTAATGAAACCTTTCGGCCTATTCGAGAATTCCGCTAGATAGCTGATCGTGGTGTATAGCAGTACAGTCGCACTTGCCTTGTTCGGTATCGCAGTCTCCACGCCAGACACTCTTGACAGGTCGACGATGGAAGCGGTCTTATTCTCATGGCCTAGTCGTGCAACAGAACTCGATTCAGTGGCAATCGGAAACTGCTGGGTGGCTAACAGGGCAAGATTGGGAAAGCGCATGGTCTCACGGTCCAGAGCAATCGTAATATGACTTTCCTCGCTCTCCATCCTCTGTACGATCAGGTCTACTCGCTCTCCGGGATACAGTATGCCGAAACCAGAGCCTTGTGCCGAATGGGCGACAAGATTGCCGCCGTCTACAGTAAGTAGTGACGCACTATGACCAGCGAATGCTATTGAGAAGCCCGTAGATGCTCCGGTGTTGATGATGCGCAGACGAGTACGCTGTCCTGAGAACCTGAGCTCAGGCAAGATGGCCTTTTGGCATTCCACTGGCCACGCAGGAACAGCCCGAGTGCACTCGAAACTACCTCGTCCGTTCAGCAATAGTGAATCTGGAACAGGTTCGATCTTGAAGTTTTTCCAATCACGATAGTAGTCCAGCACATCCATTGAGGAGCGATGGTACCAGTCTCCGACCATCAGAACGTCGTCTGTGTCGTAGGTCGAGGAACTACCGGCAATACCGGCCTCCCGCGTCTTGACAGGCGCATGAATAACAAATGCACCATAAAGTCCATCCGCACGTTGCGTCTCGGCATGAGAATGGTACCAAAAAGTGCCAGACTGATCTTGCGGAATGTCTAGCTGATATGTGAAGGCATCTCCAGGTTCTATCGGCTGTTGCGTTACACCATCGACACCGTCCATCGCGTTGGCGATCCGCAGACCATGCCAGTGCAGGGAGAGTCCTTCTCCACCATCAATTTCGTTTCGCACGGTAATGATCACCGTATCACCAGAGCGTGCTTCGATGGTGGGACCAGGGAAAAGGCCATTGATAAGGTAGACAGTCTTCAGTACCCCGTCGGGTCGGCGCATGCCCTTGGTAATCTCCCAACCCAGCTGGACTACACGAGCCGGACGGTGAATGTGATCGTCCGGACGGAGCATGATTAACAAATCCTCTTTACTTCGATCCGCTCCTTTCTCAACTGCTTTGGTCTTGTCGACAGGCAAGTTTTCAACCCCAGATCTTGCGCGAGCGACGGTGTACCAGCCAAGTATGGCTGTCATTACGAGAACGAAGCCCAGTAGCAACGCCAGTCGTCGGTGGACAGAGTGTCTGTCCATTCTGATCTCCAGCATGCCGCCAACAGCAAGCCACCAGACCTAGCCCGAGGTTTTCTGCATCGTGAAGCAGTGAGACGTCAAGGAGCAGTACGACGATCGTCTGTTATCTAATGAGAGAAGCACATGTCAAGCCTACCTTGTGTCCGGAGCGCTACCAAGTCAGGACGCATGCTTGACTCTCAGCTAAAATGTTCCCTCTTGGTGCAAAGTGATTGAGTCTCGCCTGCAATGTAACGCCAACAATTTGCGAGAGTTTGCAGATCTTGAGGATTCAAATGTGATTCGGCGCGAAATCCGAGCCCTCCAAAGCTTCGCACGTGTCCCAAGAACTTCACCAGACTGGTCTTCCTCCACCTCTTTCATTTGCAGGGTAGAAGACATTATGCAGGTACATGAGGTGGAGAGTACATTGCACCTGTTCTACTCGGCAAATGGACGTCCCTGCCTCCATTACTACTGCGAGCAGAGACTCCTCCAACCATGAGGGCAACGAGTTGGCTAGCACGTGGGATGTTTGGCAATCATGCTAACGGATGACCGGCATCAACATGTACAGCTTGGAAATTAGCAGCAAAGTACATACTGTGGCCCATGTGCGCGGATTCACAGTCTCTTTGCGTCTTCCTATACCACCACGATGCTGTCGAGTGTCTGCTTTCAGCTCTTCATCGCTGCCGTTTCGGCTGGCTCTTTGAAGGATGTCAAACATGTCGTACTCTTCATGCAGGAGAATCGGGCTTTCGATCACTACTTCGGGACAATGGCAAGCCGCCCTCCACTTCTCTAATCAAATACAGGATGCTAACTGTGTTGCACGTAGGCTGGTGTACGAGGCTTTGCGGACCCAAACGTGCAGGTCAACCCGGATGGCAAGACGACGTTCGAGCAGTCAGTGCAACCGAACAGAAGAGTTGTCCCGATCTACGGCTGATTCTTGATAGACTGGTGACTCCGGCCATGAGCAACGCAACCAATACACTTCAGCCCTGGTATCTGAATTACTTAGGCGGGACTTGGCCGGATGCCACTGGATGCGTAAGCAACCCGATGCTATGAGCCCGCATGTGGATGACTGACGGATGCTGAACAAGGGTTCCAGATGGGCGCAGGTTCCAATTCATGGCAAGCTGTACGCCTTCCAGTAATCATGTTGCGAATTATTCATACTGATGTCCGGTGTAGATGCATGAGGCATACAATGGTGGGTTGACGAACCAGTGGTGGGTCGTGGTCAACATGGTTCGTAACGTGTGGTCACTAAAACTGCTTATAGGGCGGCCAAAAACACCCCGTACGATAAACGCCTAGGATCTTCGAGTCATCGTAGACTAACGCATATCAAAGATGGAGTATCGGCTACTTCAAGCGCAGAGATATTCCCGTACATTGGGACGTTGCTGAGGGCTGGACTGTCGGTAGGCCAACTCTTAAATTGACACCAGGTGAGGAGAGGGTGACGCTGACAACTTCGCCCTCACAGGCGACATGTATCAAGAAGCAGTACTGGCTGCGACCGATCCCAATCGGATAGCGTGGATGGCAAGTATTTATACAATCCATGGCCTTCCGGAAAGCTTTCACTGATCATTGACAAAAGAGTGGTACTGTCAACAACCCAGGTACACCCAATAACCTTGATGGGAATGGGGGCATGATCCTGGACAACTCTGCTACTCCTGGCTGCGAGAAGCCACACCTCAACTGCTATCCCTTCACCTGGAAGACCGTCCCCGAGTACTGGCAGGCAGCCAATGTCTCTTGGCAGGTCTACCAAGATGCGGACAACTTCGAAGACAATATGCTCGCCTACTTCCAACAGTACCAGGCAGTGGACAACGATACATCAAACCCGCTGACCAAGCACGGCAACTCTTATCCTGGACTTGACAAATTCTATGCCGATGCGAAGGCAGGTACTCTGCCAATGATCAGCTATATCGTTGGTCCCGCTGAGCTGTCTGAGCATGCACCGTATCTACCAAGCGATGGTGGTTGGTTGATAAACCAGGTCGTCGACGCCGTGACCACTGGCACGTCTTACAAGGACACTGTGCTGATGATCAGCTACGACGAAGTCGGCGGTTACGGCGATCATGTCACACCCTTTCATGCTTCGGCTGGCACAGCGGGCGAGTGGTGAGCTCGCGATCTCCTAAATGTAAGATGAAGCTGTAACGATGCTGACATTCTCCAGGATTGACGATCCATATGGCTTGGTAGGCGAGACGCCAGTCGGTCCAGGTTTCCGCATACCGTTCTTCGTGGTCTCGCCTTGGACCCGAGGTGGTCATGTATTCACCGAACATGCCGATCACGGCTCGCAGATCATGTTCGTAGAGCAATGGCTTGAGGCACTCGGGTACAACAACATCCAAAGCAAGGAGCTACCACCATGGCGTCGTGAGCACATGTCGAATCTTGTCAATGCCTTCGACTTTGACAATCCCGACTACTCTCTTCCGAACGTTACTCAAGCTCCCGCTCCTCTGCGAGACCTGAGCCAACCTGAACCCACAGATGGCCTCATCGGAGCACTGAGTGGCAATTACATCGGAGCGGCGAAATGCCAATCCACCTACCCAAACAGCCAACCACCAGTTCCGTACGGCCCAGACAATGCGAATGCCAACATGTCAGCCTTGACTGAAGAAGGTTTTAAGCCAGTCCGTGGAGCCTTGACTGAAGGCCGCTACCTGACTTTCGAGTTCGGCGGTTGGGCGTTGTCGAATGTCAACAGCTTCGTCTCTATCACAAAGGCAACATCTCAGCACAACGACATTCGTCAGCGCTGGATACTACACCAACAAGGTGATGGCGATAGCAAAGTGTTCACCATCAGCAGTGCGCTCAACGGGCAGTACATTGGCTCTGGTCTGACGTTGGAAAGCGAAGTAGCAGTGCTGAGCAATTCACCATTACTGATCTGGGAAATGGGAAGGGGTATACCATGGCCAGAAGCAATGGGCAGCTTCTTCAGCAGCTCTTGCAGACTATCGCTTCTTTCACAGGAGGGTTGCAGATCTTCAGCGTTACGTATCACTCGTAGAAGTTAATCTATCTAGATGAGATCAGATGCAGTAGTCGAACGAAGATTCAGATGTGGTGTCTTGGGTTGCACCGCTTTATGTTCTTACATGACCCTTGGAGACCGTCTTGTCGTTGACGGAGTAATGTAGACAAGACACTGCACAGCGCCATCCATTTCCCGATCAAGGATGGTACAAGCGCATCTACCCCAAAGAGGTGAGAACGTAGACGAGTCGATCTAACCTTGCTCAGTATGAGCCATATTGTACAGTATCTGTCTCAGTGTGGATCAAGGTACCCAAACCACGCCTCAAGGCACATATAGAGAGCTTGTGGGCCACGTACACCCCTCATCTTCCCCTGTACTCATGACATTGACTCCCAAAACTTGTCGAGAAGTGCTACTACAACGAATGAAATGTGAGTCCAACATATCCATGATCAAAGCCCAAGCATGTATGAAGAAAACCTATTTTGCCGATATGAGATGGTCGCCGAACACGACTCCAATGCTATTATACGACATCGTCCGACAGACGTGCCAAACCCACATTTACAACTATACCACCCATATCACCAGATGATAGTAGCTAACAGAAACCATGAATGTCCAGATATTCGTCCATAGTAATCCACAATGAGATATGAACACCATCATCCCTTCCCAACCATACCACGCAGAACACTAACCTCACCGTCCGACTTCGCAAGCCGCAATCGAAGCTCATCTCGCTCCCTCGTCATCTCAGCAAGCGCTTCTTCAAGTTCAGACACCCGATCGACCTTCTTCTGTCGATACCTCCTCGCAGCTTCTGTATTGCGTTGACGCTTGACATTCTGGCTGCCGGCTTCGCCGACCGAGTCCGGAGAGCTCGTGCGCTTGCGCGAGGGAACAGATGAAGAAGCTGGTGTCACCCTCGCACCAGAGTGGACTGTAGGCGAGGTCGAGGACGACGATCGCAAGCTCGACGACACCTTGACCGACATCTTCTCGAGGCACATGTCGCTGTCTTGTGGACGTGGATAGCCCTGCGAGAGAAGATCCGTAGTACCGATACTCGGGAACAGGACTGACCCATGATCATAGCCATCTCCAGTAGGCAATGATCCCGTATCGTTCATTAAATCGATAGTCGTCGCACATCTCGTGCCAGCATCATGAAATCCATCCTCCAGGTCCAATCCCGAAGAAGTAGAAGAAGATACAAGCCCAGACTCCATCGCAAAATCGCAGCAATCTCCAGCCAAGTCGTTCTCTGGATCTACCAAAAACTGATCAAACTCGCCGACCCACCAATCGTCGTCCAACAGTAGTTCGCTGACCGCAGAGGGCAAACATAACCCGTTGGCGGCACGCTCCTGCTGAGGTTCCGGTAGTAGGCATTGTTGCAGTGGAAATCAACGGCCTCCCTCAGAAGGCCGGTAGTAAGGCAGTAGTTCTTGGAAGGCGCTGTGTTCGCCTTGTGCGAGCGTGATGAAAAGAGGAAGGGTGCTTAGAGGTGAGAAAGTGAGATCTTTATGAGGTGGTGTCGACAGCGGATGAGCGACGATGGCTCATACTTGCATTAGCGCGAAACCTTTTGCAGCGGTGGTTCAGCTTGGTAAGCCTTGGCGTAAAAGTCCAAGGCAGATATCGGGACAGCAACCAAGAATAGTCGTTGCAGATTCCGTAGAGTCTTCTGTTGCCGTTTGTACTGGGTAGTGATACAACTGCATATATGTTTCTGGAAAAGGCATGTGAATATGCATATACTGTACGAAACCCGATCCAGCGCAGCATAAAAGACCCCATAACTTTCCCATGGTCTCGCCAACCAGCGCCATTGCTAAATATACTTTATAACTAGAAACACAATTCAAACCGAGCGGCTTTCCAAATCCGACATACCACTTTCTCGGCACAACTCATACCACTGCTCCCAAACCCAAGCAGCCGTCTCTCAAGTTACACTCGTCAACCCCTTTTCTTGGGCATAGCAAGAGCAGCCAACCTAGCCTGGGAGATCATGCTACCGTTCCCATTCCCACTCTTCGTCTCCCTCCTCTTCTTACCACCAACAGCCGTTTTTACACCCTTTGGCTTGACTCCGAGCGTGGGCATGCGCTTAGTAGGTGAGACCGAGCTCTCCCTAGTCTTCGCTACCGCAGCTGCGAGTGCTGGGCCCTCAGATGACGCCATCTTCGTGCGCTTGGCTGGACGATCCTCGAAGTCCTCGTCGTCCTTGTTGTCTTGGTGGGTGAGGGGGTCATTGCTTAAGGTATTCTCCTTGTCCTCGCCTGCAGAGATCTCCTCGTTCTCATATTCGAATTTGCGTTTCTTGCTGCCCTGTACCATAGGCGCAGCTGCAGGTACTGCCCCAGCCATACTAGATCTCTGCGGCACAATTGCAGCCGGCTCAGCAGAGACGTGGCGGATGCTCGGCCTCTTCACCAAATCCTTAGCATTAGGCGATGTTCCAAAAGTTATTGAGTGGCCACCAGCGCGGAAGGTGAAGTCACCAGGAGCAACAGTCTGTCTCCTTTTCTGTGGCGAGGGCGAAGCCATGACGGGAGATGGTGCAGCTGATGGGGACGGAAGAGCAGGGTAGTCGATTTCCATATCCTTAGCATGGGCATCTCCAGCCTCGATCTTCGTGGGTTGTGGTGTAGGGCCAGAAGAAGGCGTACTGCTGGCCTCCTTGACCTCGTAGCGTGCCTTTGTGGAAGAAGTGAAGTCGACTCGCTTCGAGCCAACTGGTGCCGTGGTAGGGACAGCCGGCTGAGGAGCGATCTTGTTGGTGCCGAAGAACAATGTGCCATTCTTTGGCGGTGGAGTAGCGAAATGTGTTCCCGAAGCCACCTTTGCCGGATCATTGGAGTAGAGGCGTTGTGGAGAGCGGAGAATGGATTTCATGGGTGATGCGCGGAGAAGGTTGAAGCGGGAGAGTAAGCCTGAAGCTTTGCCTGTGGTGCTCGGCGCGGTGACTTGGGTTGTGGTGGGGTTTGAGGGCAAGGCGATCTTTGATGGCGAGCGTGCCAGAAGTGGGACCTTGATCTCCTGAGCTGGCTCGGCTACAGAAGTGTCCGTGTTCTTGGCGACAGACATCTTGAGCGGTGACCGAGCGAGTAGGGGGTGCGCAGCTTTCACTGGCTGGCCATTCGATGTTGGCTCCCTACTGTCCGCCACCACCTTCTTGAATACGCTGACCTTTAGGGGCGAGCGGGAGAGCAAAGGACTTGTCGAGATAGCCGACTCGACTTCCTCACTTCTAATCGAAGTGAAGAGGTTCGCCTTCGACGGAGAACGAGCAAGCAGCGGGGTGTTCGCCTTATCGATGGCTGGCTTCTCGACAAGTGCGGGCTTCGAAGGAGAGCGCATCAAGTTAGGTCCTGGGATCATGCTAGTCTTGTTGGTCTTGACACTCGCACCACGTGCGAGCGACGCCTGAGTAGCCGCCGTGAGGGACGCCAGGTTCGGGTTGCTGGGATGCATACGCAGTGTCTTGTGTTGTTGTGGCGTGCTGGGCTGACTAGTGGAATTGTCGTCACTCGAGTAAGGTCGAGTAGCAGACACATCCTCCACCTCGCTACGCTTCATGCGCTTGGCTGGCGAGGATGACTCGTTATTTTGGCGTAAGGTATAACTTGAGGTGGGGCGTGGTAGACCGCCTCCATGCTGGATGAGCATTGGCTTCGAGGGGCTGCGCGTGAGTGTCTTCTTGGCTGTGGAATGAGTGTCGTCCAGCTGTGCCTTCGATGGGCTACGCTTGAGCGTTCTGGTACTCTCACTTGCTATACCTGGCCTCTCAACCTTCGGTGTGCCTTTTGCCCTAAAAGCCGAAGCATGCCCAGCAATACTCGCCATCTTCCCAAACGCCTCTTGATGCGCCCCGCTAAACCTTCCCTTCTTCCCTTTCGGCGTAGCTAGCTTTCTCGAAGCCTCCACCAACTCCTGCGTACCTTCGCCCTTCGCCGTCATCTGCTCTCGAATGCGTACCGCTTCTTCCCGCTTCTCCAGCATCAGACGCTTGGCGTCCGGGCTCAACTCCAGACTGTGCTCGCGACGGAAAGTGAACTGAAAACTCGGACTTTTGACATCATTGACTGGATTGGGAGGATTGTTGTGGGCGCGACTTGGTGTGGCTTGGGGTTGGGCGATGCCACTTGCCTTCTCCCTCGCTGGCTCGGTGTGAGCACCCATACTCTGGAAACCAAAGTGGCGAGCATCTTCAAGTGGCTTGGCGACTGTCTGATGGTGCTTCTGTGGATGCATCTCCTGGTCGCTGGGCTTGATAGGCATCGCAGTCTTTGGTGTGGCTTCGGCTGTGCCAGTGTTGACGCGCTTGGCTGGACGGGTGGGGGTGCCTACAGCGGGCGAGACAGAGCGCGGGAAAGCGCCTGGCATCTCATCGTCTTCTTCCTCATTTAGTGATGCCAGTCTGGCGGGAAGTGTGCGTGGTGTGCGGGCGGCCGGCGCATCGTGCGAGAGTGAGACTCGCTTGGGCGTGGTCGAGTTGCGACTGCGAAGGCGGGCCGACGATCTTCTTGCCATGGTGGCGGCAATGTGTGAAGAGAAGGTGACACTGTTTAGCGTGGTCTTGGTGTCAAGACCTTATGTTGACCAATGCCAATTACGATGGTTTGTGCTGCAGAAAGCTCGAGATTTCTCTGACGCAATTGTTGACAGCCGTAAACATTGCAGCGGCCACCTCCACCCGCTAGCGCATCTTCGGCAGATCTATTCGCCGGCGTCTCCTGAATCGACTTCGATAATGAACAACTTACCATATATCTTCTTCCATCGGTACAGGAGACTGACGCATACAATCCTAGCCATTGCTCAGTCGCTCGTGATCCCTGCCAAGTTTCGTATTGTGGACAACACCCCGAGATATCGACAATGGCACAACTCAACGGCGACGCCCGCCATCGACAACCCAATGGCTCCGCTGCCAAACACGCCAATGGCATACTCGAGGATAGAGTAAGAGGAAGTACGCAAGCTGGAAAGCACGATGCATCACTCGCCACGAAATCAGAAGCCAAGCAAACGTCCAACACAGTAAATCTTCTTATATGTGTTGGAGGTATCTACGCCTCCTTGTAAGACGACCGCTATTAGCCACATCACAAGGATGACATTCTAATCGAGAATCCAGCCTAACATGGGGTGTTCTCCAAGAGCGAATAACAACCACAAATTACGCTCCCCTCGCAGGCCAGAAAGAAATCTTCAAGTACCCAGTCGTGATGAACACCGTCCAATCCGCCTTCGCCGCCACTCTAGGCTACATCTACGTCCTTATCTCACGCAAGAAGTCCGGCGACCTCCCAATCTACCCAAGTAGGCAGATCGTCTGGCCTTTACTCCTTGTAGCTGGCTGCAGCGCGCTATCGTCCCCCTTCGGCTATGCCAGCCTCCAACACGTGGACTACATAACCTTCATTCTGGCCAAATCCTGCAAACTCTTGCCCGTAATGTTTCTCCACGTCACACTGTACGGGAAACGGTACCCTTTCTACAAGTACGCCGTGGTGGCGCTGGTGACCTCCGGCGTGGCGATATTCACCCTGCACCAATCGACGGGTGGCAAGAAGAAGAAGGGCGCGGACGGGAACTCACTCTACGGGCTTATGCTTCTGGGTATCAACCTTCTCTTCGATGGGTTAACGAACACGACACAAGATGACATCTATGCCCGATTTCGACCGTATACTGGACAGCAGATGATGTGCGCACTTAACATCATGTCGACGAGTATTACAATCACCTATCTCCTACTCTCACCATACCTAGCCGCGACGGGGATAGGTCATTATGTCGGCATGGATCTGGGAAGTTCGACCGGGGAGTTGGCGGATGCAATGGCGTTCATCCAACGTCACCCGGCTGTAGGATGGGATATCCTAGGTTTCGCCTTCTGTGGCGCCATGGGCCAGGTGTTCATCTGTACGTCCGCACTCTGTCTCCCTGCTCTTCCTCCTTGCCCGTTGAAGCAACATGACAATACGCTTACTGACAATCACAGTCCGGACCCTTTCCATCTTCGGCTCCCTACTTCTAGTGACCATCACAGTAACGCGGAAGATCTTCACCATGATAATTTCAGTCGTATGGTTCGGTCATGCATTGACTGGAATGCAATGGCTCGGCGTGGGCCTTGTGTTCGGCGGAATCGGGATCGAAGCTGAGCTCAGCAAGCGCGAGAAGAAAGCCAAGGAGGCTGGGAAGAAGAAGATGTAAAAGTTGGTAACAGATGCTTCGATCATGATCACCCTAGCAGATTTTGTGAGATCTTATATAAATGGTGAAGATATAGACACATGTATATACAGCCTGAAACCCACCGATCTCTCCCGCCACCTCATGCCCGTCGACGACTGGATGCAGTCCCATTGCCCGGACAGTCCGGTACATTGGTCTTCGTATCGTAGGTACAGCTAGGATCCACCACATCCACCTGAATAGTCGCATTACCATTATGATAAGTGCTCTTCGCCGGCCCATGACTCAAATACCGAGCCGTGACTTTCTGCTTCCCAGTCGCAATATCAGTATTAGCCAACATGCGGCTGAACATATCCAGTGCTACGGCAGGTTTATAGAAAGGAACAGAGTGTCCGGCATCGTAGACCCGCACGAAGGAGAAGTTGCCGGCTTGTTTGACGACACCATGTACGGTCCCGTCGGATGTGGTAAGGTTCTGATATCCGGCGTTCTTCCAGCCAGGAGCGCTGATCTCAGCAGCGACAGCTTCGCCGCCTAGCCAGTTGCAGTTGTAATCCGCATCACCTGATTTTCAACAACGTCAGCGATCATATCCAAGCAGCTGCACATACTCATGACTCCCTTACCAGCGTATTGAAGAATAGAAACACCTTGCTTCAGCAGCTTCTGGTTCGCAGCAACAATGCCCAGCTCACGGGCATCATCACCCGTCGTCCCAAAAGCAGTAGCCGTCGTACCAGCACCAAGGTTCGTGACGGCGTAAGTAAAGTTCGTGTAGGCACCTATGGCCTTCTGCACCTTCTCAGTATTGAGATACGCCACGAAATTCGTGTAGGGAAAAGGATCCGGCGACAGCTCGCGGATATCATATTCGTCTCGCCCCGTCACAGTATCGTAGATGGCTTCCACGTTATAGCAGAAGTTATCGGCTGCGCTGCAGACATCGTCTATACCTCGTGCATTACAGTCGTTGAGTTGATCCAGGCAGTTGCCTTTCCCGTAAAAGGCGTTGTAGACTTGAGCAGACACTGTGTCATTGTAAGGCTGGAAATCGTATGTATTTCCCGGCGAGACGGTGTAGTTATAGTAGGCTGGGTACTGTATACGCGGATCGTACCATCCGTTGCCGACGGAGAGCGACTGGAGGTTGATCTTTTGGCCATGGCCGGCGGCGTTCTGTTGTTCAATGTACTCGGCGAAGATTGGTCCGTAGTGGCCTCCTACATTCATCGTCAGCATACAGACCTTTGACACAAAGACCTTCCATGAGCCTACCATAGCTTTCCGTGGAAAGGTGGACACCATTACGAGCATATTGCGGGAAAGCACCCATGAGCCCTTGCAAAGCTTTCCACACACTGGGTGCAGCGTTGGGAGTCGAGTTGGCAGTCAAGCTAACGTTGCCGTTCGAGAAGGTCCCGCATGAGCCGTCAGGAGCATAATCCGGGCAGCTACTGTTCGGCACAGTTACAATGTCTCCAGTATCAGGGTCCATGTAGCTATTGACTGGTACGGAGTAAGACAAGCCGACCTGGGTGGGCTGGTCGATGTAGAGTATACTGCTGACGTTGTTCCAGGAGTATTTGTTGTACTGGACATTCTGGTCATAGTCGATCCAACACGGGCCATTGTCAGAGAAGAGGCCAACAAGCGAGGGATCTCCCGGCCCGCCGTTGAGCCAGAGTGTCACAGGAGCGTTTTGGGGATCCACGTTGCGGGCTTCGAAGAACCAAAAGAATAGGTGTTGGTTCACATCAACGTCCACGTAGCCAGAGTAGCTTTCGGACCTGTATCAGTGCTGGCTGGCCTATGAGCAGCAAGAAAAGGTACTCACGACTTGACACCTGGCGTGGTCTCGCAGATGCCATCCGGTACTTGCTTGTAGCGGACCGTGTAATTGTTTCCTGATGTTGTTTTGAGGTCAGTTGGTGCTGGGACGAATTGTGACAGGGAAGCTGTAGCTAACAGCGACCAGAGCGCAATGACTTGGCGACAAGTCATGATGGGCCAAGGATGGTAGTCAACAATGTCAACCAGCTGTTTGGTGGGAAAGGCCAAGGAGAAATTGAGTCGTTATACTCTGGAGCATTTGTACTTGCAAGGGTAAAGCGCTAGCTACTAGTGCTCGACTGGAACAATTATACACGGCTCGTTATAGCGGTCGTCCTTAGGCCGGCATGCGCGTGGCGACTGGAGATATAAATGCTCATCTCTTCCCATGGCTATGAAAGCCCGGAGACGCAACGGGACAGGTTCCACGGCAGTCCTATCATTGGGAGCTGTGAGCTCGAAGTTATGGCAGCGTCTTGCACTTCAAAGGGGATATATCGTTGTCAGTTACAAAGTTGTGATCCGACAAGGCATTTCGCTTCGAAAACAAGCGTCGATCTGCCGACCAGGATGAGATGGTTGACAACGTCTGTGCTCATGAGGCGAGTGTGGGCCTCCTGCTGTCAGGATGTGTTCGTTGTGAACGAGCGAGATGGCACGGATCGTCGTTGTGTACTGGAAGGGAACCATTCGAGGTCAAGATGATGGCAATACACTCGTCGAAGACATGCAAGGTGATGGAGAGCGGAGATTTGAGATGAAATCATTTCTGACGTGCACCTTTTGAAGCGGGGCGGTATTTCAAAGCAAGTGAGAAGTAAGAAGTGACAATCTTCTACAATACACTGTTCTTCCATCGTCCCTAAGATCTGTTTCCTTCAATTCGATCGTTGATAGAAAAGTGCCCGTTTTTCAGCAGTGATACAATATGTCGGGCTCCGACGTTCACCTCTATACTACCCAGACGCCCAACGGCGTGAAGTACGTGTCTCACCACACCTTTACCCCCTCAGTCCGATGCGGATCTAATGCTGCTTGACAGAATCTCGATCGCTCTTGAGGAGCTTGGGTCAGTCTACCAAAACACGACTTCCAATCCTACACCACTAAGTGAACAACAGTCTGCCATATGAGTTCACGAAGATCGACATCTCAAAGAACACTCAGAAGGCATGCACTATCCCGATGCTGGCTTGTAAATGGTATCAGGATCTATCAACTGACTCAACATCGCAGGAACAATGGTTTCTCGACATCAACCCCAACGGACGTATCCCGGCATTGACAGACAAATTCACTGATGGTAAGACCATCCGGTATGTTCGTCTTGTGTCCTCAGCAACGGAGATCAATTGCTCATACCTTAACAGTCTTTTCGAATCCGGCTCCATCATGCAGTATCTTGTGGATCGCTACGACAAAGACCACAAGATTTCATTTCCTCCAGGAAGCCGTGAGCATATCGAGGTCAGCTTGACAGACTCCCGGACTTTTGCTTTTGCGACTGCTCACATCCGATGTTAGATGACGAATTGGCTCTTCTTCATGAATGCTGGCGTAGGACCAATGCAAGGCCAAGCAAATCACTTCAGTAAGCGCGAGAGGCTGATGCATTGCAGGAGACATCCATGCTGTTCATACTAACACTTTCTTAGCCCGCTATGCACCAGAGCACATCGAATACGGCGTGAACAGGTACCAAAACGAGACCCGGCGTCTCTACGGCGTCCTGGACAAACATCTAGCAGACGCCAAAACCGACTACATCGTTGGCAACAAATGCACCATCGCTGACATTGCCCACTGGGGCTGGATCTCCGCGGGCCCATGGGCTGGTGTAGAGGTCGAGCATTACCCGCACTTGAAGGCATGGGAGGACAGGATGTGGGGGAGACCCGCGGTGCAGAAGGGAGCGAATGTGCCAGATCCGTATAAGATGAAGGAGCTGCTTGCTGACAAGGAGAAGATGGAGAAGCATGCTGCTCAGTCCAGGGCGTGGGTGCAGCAGGGTAAGTGAAGCATTGTGATAGTTTCTGAAGTGTTGGCTAACGATAGCACGACAGGGATGAAAGATGATGCCGAGAAGAACAAGGCTCGTACGCAAAAGTGATCGATTCAATGTTATGGCCTTACAGAGTGCACTGTCGACCAAGCATATGCCAAGCGTAGATTGCCGCAACAATTGTGTGCAACAGTCATGTGTGCCCTGTGTACATCGTTCCCGACAATAAGCCGGATTCCAAAAAATGCTGGCCATGGGGGGCAGACATGGACGGCACGTCCTTTGCATCCGTCGGCCATGAGATCATGCTTTAGTATGCTGTCTGCTTTATAGCGGCGCCGGCGCTGCTGTCGAAACCATGTGAGTCGTGATGAAGCTAAAATAAGTCAGAGTGTCCGGGCGGACCAAGCTTGGAACACCTTCTCAAGGCTGGGTCATGTTGATAATATACGTACTTATTCTCAGGGTTGTCGTCAACAATGCTAAGCTCGCGTTTGCGCGCAAGCTGTCAGACATCTCCGGTCATATTGCAGGTGGCTGACATGAGCACGTGCGGTGAGGTGAAGGAGTGGAGAAGTGGACGATGGAGCAGTGGGGTTTTGATATATTTCGCGTCACCGTGCAGCGTCTGTGCGTGAAGCTCTCTGCAGTCTAGCAAGCGAAGCTATGGATTAAGCGCCATTGTTATCGCCATGTGACAGAGGTGCGGAGTCGTCTTCACTGCTGGGTAGTATATATGGGAGTACATAAGACTGTTGAACTGCAACGTGAACAATCCCATTTTGCGTCAAAGCAGAAAGTGTTGAGAGATTGGAGTGCGAGACACGATGTATCGTTAAAAGAAAGCGCCCACTACCCAACACAATCGTGAAGTCGACACGGCAGAAGCCATTGGGCTACACAACAACGCCATGGCGGTCGGCGAAGGTGTGTACTGTACAGTGAGTGCAAGACATATGTGTGATGGTGTGATGGTGTGATAAATAACTCACACTGCCCACAGCTGGTCATGACCGATGCCTACCTTCCTGGAGCCGCGGTCCTCGCCCACTCCCTCCGCGACGCCGGCACCACCCACAAGCTCGCCTGCCTGATCACCCAAGACAGCCTCCGCCCCAGCACTATCTCAGAGCTGCAGTCCCTCTACAATTATGTCATCCCGATCGAGCGCATCGGCAACCCGAGTCCAGCAAATCTCTACCTCATGAATCGGCCCGATCTGCTATACACCTTTACCAAGATCAACCTCTGGCGCCTGACCCAGTTCCGGAAGATCGTCTACGTGGATGCGGACGTGGTGGCGTTGCGTGCGCCGGACGAGCTGTTCGCACTGCCGGACGACTTTGCTGCGGCACCGGATGTGGGATGGCCGGACATCTTCAACACGGGCGTCATGGCCTTGACCCCACGTAAGGGTGATTACTGGGCGTTGAGAGGGATAGCAAAAGCAGGGGACAGTTTCGATGGCGCAGATCAGGGCCTGCTGAACCAGTACTATGAGCATAAGCGGTGGAAGAGGCTGAGCTTCACCTACAACTGCACACCCTCCGCCAATTACCAGTATGAACCCGCATATCGTTACTACAAGAGCGATATCAGTATGGTGCACTTCATCGGCAGCGAGAAGCCTTGGCAGAGGGAGCGAGGTAATGGGAAGGGTACACCTGGTGTGTTCCAGGAATTACTAAGTCGGTGGTGGGCAGTATATGATCGACACTTCAAAGTTTCAGCGTATGAATACATCAGCACCGGGCGACGAGAGCCTGCCCAGCATGACGCGGTTCGCGATCAGGTACGAAAGGAGACGGAGCCGGCATACTATGCTACCGGATACCCTGTGCAATCGGCGGATCTGTCCTCGACGTCAGAAATGCCCTTCACAGAGCCTCAACCGAAAGCAGAAGCGATCGATCAAGGCAATGTACATCCTACACCAACATCGGAGCAACGGAGATTTTCAGCTCCACATGCCGAGTGGGATGCCACCCGCCGCGCGCCACCCACTCAAAGCAAACCCGAAGCCGCCAATTTCCCATCACAAGTCTACGAGTTCAGCTCCGACACGCAGCCCTTTAGGCCACCGGCTGCTTACCCGGAGCCGCCGAAGGATATGTGGTATCAAGTCCCCACAGGAAAATCGAAACCACTACCTGCCATCTTCCCGTGGGAGGAGAGAAACGACGCAGCTCCAACGAGAGTGTGGGGTGATGAGGAGAAGCCTGCAGAGCCTGAAGAGGAGGAAGACGACTTCAAGGGCGGAGATGAGCTTGCAGTGACGAATGATGATGAGGACCTCGACTTCACGCCAACAACACCAACGATCAAGGTCGACGACGCACCATGGACTGGCTTTGGCGGCGTGAACAAAAACGCCTGGGACGAAGTCAATGGCATCGATGATTATGTCCGCGCCTTGACCCGCTTCCAGAAAACGAGAGGAAAAGTCCAAGTCCTCTCACCCTCACAAGACGACACATCCGCCATCACATCGCCACCTGCCAAACCTGGAGCTGGGATACCTGGCCAGCAATCCATACTTTCACCTTCAAACGAGCCGGAGCCTACTCGGTTGATACAGCAGGTACGGGAACGAAGAGAGTCGTTACTTCTGACCGACTTCCCTTCGGCAGTTGAACGACCAAGTTTACCTGTCACACCTGCGCCACGGAGAAGACCGACTTTTTGGGGTATTGAAAGGGATGGGCAGGGAGAGTTGCCGGGTGCGGAGGGGGTGGTGGAGCAAGGGGATTGGGTGAGTCCCATCATCCATAGTCATCCTGCAGAGATGGCTATAGCATGCTGACAAGAGTCGTGACTCGCAGGACCCCGACCATCAACTCGAAGAACTACGCCGCAACTCCCTCATCGGCCCCAGCGACCTGAAACTCCCGAAGAAGAACCTTCCCCAACGCCAAATGCCCGGTTCTGCTACCGAAACAATCCCGGAGGAGATAGCACCGACGGCCATGTCAGCGCCAACGATGACATCGCATCACTCCTTGCGATCGGGAAGTGGCGACCACCCCGCGACCTCCACCCTCCTCTTGAGCGCAGCAGAGAAGAATGCCGCGAAAGCCGCGCCGACATTCAGTGAGCCTGCTTTCGATGCTGCGGCTACGAGGGGTAGTGGGTTGGCCGTACAAGACGCGGTGTTGAGTCCGACTGAGAGGATGGATGAGGGGGAGGGTATTGCGCCATGATGATGATTTTATCTGAGCGATTCCTGAGAGTTAGGCATTCGTGCAGCGTATGTAGTCGTGAATGCGGTTCGTTCAAGGGAACAGGCCGTTTAATTGGGAGAGGGCATGTGTTCAGCGATCTGTCAGATTACTTATTTGTATATGAGAGTAGGATGGGTGGTGGAGGGTACGCAGCACTTCAATCATGGATCTTCCCTTGCACTGGGTTGTGTTCCTTGGATGGGCACTGGGAGTTTCCCAATCCTTCTTCGCTACACTCGCTTCTGTTCATTGGACGGGCAGTCAGGATGTCCACGGTACGTTCTACGCCGAACGGAATCGATGCACACTCGGAATGACCTTCTAGTATGTACTGATTGCAATCTATGGAAAAATTTGACACTACCTCCCGAACTTCTTCAGCTCCAACCACCTCAAAGGCGGAATGCTGACAAGCGTGAATGCGCATCCCACCCACATACCCACATCTGCATCTCCCGCCAACGCCGCCAGCGGACCGACATACCAGATCTGATACATGCCCAGGATCGCGCCCATCCAGCCAAGCAAGAAAGTCACCAACGCCGCAACACCAACAGGCAGCGCGCTACGATCGGCCCAGGCCGTCCAATCAAGCTTCGGACGGAAGATGAGGTGTTCTTCTAGCACTATGCAAACCATGACGCTAAGCCAGTAACCCATGAGTGCCAGGAAGTTGGTGAAGATAATGAACAGCTGATTCCTTCCGGCAACGCCGCATACGAGCTGAATACAGCACAGCACCACGACCCACACCCAACGCGGGAGGAGCTGGCCCCAGCGTCCCATGATCTGGCATCCGATGGCTGCGGAATAGACACCCGGGACCGCATTGGCAATGACGCCGAAAGCGATAACGACAGAGCAGAATTTCCCGAAGCCGCCTAGAGGGCTGAAACCCTCGGAGATCAGCGCGCCAGACGAAGTAGTATAAGCATCTGACCAAGCCGGTAGGGCCGCAACACCACACCCCAGCCCAATACCAACCAAATCCACGAACCAGAAACTCAGACTCAGACCCGCGAGGGTGAGGCCAAAAGTCTTCCATTTGGGCGTATTGGACGGGTAGTAGACGTAGTAATCCGAGCTCGCGGCTCCCCAGGAGTTAGGGACGTAGAAGCAGAGGGAGAGGAAGGAGAGGCGGTTGGCGGAGAGGGTCGAGCCGGTGACGGAGGAAGCGAGGGTGGAGTTGAAATTTTTGGCGGAGACGCCGACGAGGATTAGGAGGACGAGGAGTTGGGGGAGCCAGGCGAAGCTGTAGACGTGATCGTATCAGTGAAATGATCCGAGCAGTGATGTCGGGTGTGCTACGGGGAGGTTTACCGTTCGTAGACGTGGAAGAGTTTGAGGCCGAAGGAAGCGATGATGCATTGGATGATGGCGACGATGATGACGCCGACGGCGATGGTCATTGTGCCTCCGCTGACGGCTGACAGGACTTGGCCGCCGATGATACAGTCAATGGTACAGTAGCCCTCCATGAGGATGATGTTGAGCAGCGTGGTGATCTTGGAAGGGTAGTAGCCCATGAAGTACCGCGTCACGACCATCGTTCGATTCCCACTCACGGCACCCCAGGTAGACATGTAGCTCGTCGTCAATGCTCCAAGGAAGACCCCGATGACCGCACACCATGCTGAGTCCGCGAAGCCCAAGCCATACGTGATAGGTCCGAGGATTGCGACGGCGAGGTTGTTGATCGTCATGTTGGCCGAGAACCAGAGGAGTAGCATTTGCAGCATACTCATGAAGGAAGCAGGCTGTCGTTCATCCTCCTGCACACGCGTAAGGCCGCGCGCCTCAAAGCCAGCGAGCCCTTCGATCCTGGCATTGATGTGTCGTAGAGTCGAGTACTTCTTGTTGCGACCATTGTTGAGCTCGATATCCGTGTCGGAACCCGAGGGGGTCGTCTTCTCGGCATCATGGCCATGCAGGTGAGGTTTCTCCTCCGAGACAGTCAGACCTGGGGACGATGCCATGGCTGCTGTAGACTTCAGGAGGAGTGGCAAGGGAGATCAAGTGTGGGATGATAGGAAGTAGGAACGAGAAGGTCACACAAGATCACCCTCACCTCACCTCAACACTGAAACCAACAAGTGCCAGACCGGCATGTGCCAGCTCCCACACCTTATCGCCGGACCAAACACCTCGTGGCTCCCTGGCCCGATCATCCATTGGACAACAACACGCCAAGATGCACACAGTGCATGCATATGCCGCAAACAAAATCGTTGTCCAACTTGTCTCCAGCCAAGCAACTAGAGGCAGGCACGAGCCCCGGCCCCGGTCGAACGAAGCCTTCGTGTTAGCGTGCTGCAGCCAAAGCATGCATCCTAGCTCTCACAACGGCACTAGATCCTTTGCTATATGATCCCCGCAAGCCACCAGATCAGCCACTACCGAGCTGGCTGGACTGCAGGTGCACAGTGTATCTTGCATCTGAGCTCGTGGCTCCAATCGAGGAAACACAAGGAAGGAATATTTGATTCGTTGAGTAAGGATTCTGTTTGGCATTCTGAGGCTTTTCCCATCACCAAGTGGACGAGGTAATCGCTGGTGCGGCTTGTAGCTTCTGGTGAAGGATCTTGGGTCTGGAAGAAAAGGTTCGTTGCCACGAGTGCTCATACACCGAGTGTAAGAGCTCCTTTCCAAGACCCCTTGCATGGAGTAAAAGCACTACTTTTGCCATCAAAGGTGGTATGCAACGCCTACCAGTCAAGTACGCCGATCCAGATCCTCCAAAATCAAGTCGCTCGCTTTCTCTGCAATCGCATATACTGTCGCTTGTAAATGAGCGCTGATTTGTAGAGGCATGATACTAGCATCCACGACACGAAGTCCCTTGACACCGTACACCCTCAATCGTTCGTCAACAACACCTCCCTTGATGCCCTCGCTCCCACCCATACCGCACGTGCCGATAGGATGCCAGTCTGTGATGGTATTATCGACAACCCACTGCTTCAATGCTTGCTTACTAGTCGCCGTCTCAGCGGATGGTGAAACAGGTTTCACGATGAGTTGTGACAACGGAGGTGTAGCCACGAGCTTTTGGCCAAATTCAGCGCAAAGGGTATGGATCTCCAGGTCAAGTTGGCCATGCTCCCCACCGTAGTATTCAGGATCAATTATGGGCTTGCCGTGTGGATCTTCCGGATTGATATGTATCGAGCCATGGCTGAACGGGTACTGCAGTATCTGCAGAAGTGTGCCGTACTTCTTGCCTTTCTCAGCAGGCCAGAAAGGACTCCAGTTGCCGATGTCAAAGATGTACTCAATGTAGCCGAGCCGCTGAGCTTCAGTCAGTCGTCGAGAACGAATGCAATGCTTTTGTGCCGAATTTTGAATACGACTACCGAGAGCCTTTACTTCCTCGACAGGGACGAAGTGAGAGAGTGGCAGGTAACAGTAAGAGCCCGGTACGATGGTGCGTGGCCCGCTCTGAGAGTCGCCGTAGAGTACATCAGCTGCAGCTGCAAGAACGGGATCTGTACGTAAGTCCTCCGGTGCTTGTACGGACGGGTTGACTTCGAAGATGTGTGAAGTCACTGTCACGATGTCAGCAGGGGAAACTTGTCTCTTAGCAATGAACATACTGATATGATCTTGCACATTCGCGCCGACGTTCGGGTTTGCCACCTTGACAGGTATGTTCGCCTTGGCCAAAATGGCTGGATCTCCAATGCCGGATAATTCGAGCATCTGCGGAGAGGCAACACTTCCACCACACAAGATGACCTCTCGCGACGCTCGAACAACATGCTCCTGCCCGTTGTGGTGGAAGCGTACACCTTTGGCAACCAAATGATCGCCGGACGGCTCCAGCACAATCTCACGTGCAGATGCTCCCGTTAGGAGTGCCAAATTCTTCCTTCCAGCATTGGGTAGATAGTACGCCGTGGCGGAGTACGCTCGCGAGACATTCTTAGCATCGACGGCCACTATGTTAGTCCAGACACCAACATTTGAGCCAGAGAAGTGATGTTCATTCGTTTCGATGCCAAGCGAGTTGAGACTGTCGTGCCAGTATTGATGAGAGGCCGAGTACTCCCGCAAATAGGTCACAGGCAGAGGGCCATCAGTACCCAGCGCTTTCCTGTCGAACGTGAGTTTGTGCTGCTTGCTGTCCTCAGGGCTGGGTTCGGTGAAGTGTTCGCTTTTGCGATAGTATGGTCTATCATTTGTTAGTAGGAACGTAATCGATCGACAATGATAGGAATATGTACTCCAGCTCTGCCCAAGTCCAGCCTTTATTGCCTAGCTCTCCCCACGCATCGATATCTTCAGCATTCGGTCTCACCCATGCCATGAAGTTCAGCGCACTGGTGCCACCGAGTACTTTGCCTCGAGGCCAGGGGAGCTTTCTACCTCCAAGACCAGGTTGTGCGGTAGTCTCATATTGCCAGTCTTGATGGGTCCCAATGGTCTCTCCATATCTACCTGGCACATTGATGGCAAGGGTGTCCCACGAAGCCAGGCCAGCTTCAATAATGCCCACAGAGATACCAGACCGTTCGCTCAAGCGGGCAGCGACAACGAGACCAGCCGTTCCGCCACCCACGATGAGGAAGTCATAGCTGCGAGATACAAATTCGTTCACGGTCAGTACTTGCGGATCAGGCTGTGGATGAGACATAATAATGTCGGATTTGATCGGGCACAAGACACTGCCCAAGCTGCTGGTCTGATCTTCGAGCCACGTCAAGACAGAGCAACAAGCTTGCCATTTGCGCCAGCACTCTGTTGTTGCCGATGGAGATCATGCAACATGCCGGACCTGCATGTAGACGAGCTGGACTCTGCAGTCGGTCTGAACTAATGTTAGCTACGCGTGGATCGTAGCCAGCCCGCGAAGGTTTCGGGGCGACAGACACCGAAGGATGCCAAGTGATAGGACAGAAGCAAGTTCCTCCTCATACTCCAGACTTGAGATCGCTCTCAGCACGAACATGATTCCGTGTGAATCAGTCTCAGATCTAGCCAGTTGACCAAGATCAATGGCTATCGCTCACGATTGAATTCATTAGTCACCCGCCATATTATGGTCGCGAGAACGAGTACGCCGGCGACTTATAAGAGCACATTTGATACTTGAAGCTAGCTCCGTGAGGTAGCTTTGTGGCCGGAAAGATGTCACTAGTCATGCTCACCAGGCCAGCGGCCAGGGAGGATGAGGGTCGTTCGATTGCGATTCGCTGACTCACTGCTGACTTGGCAGTCTGATCGTGTACCACTGGATCAAGCCGACCTTTGGGGGACGGGCTGAAGCGAGCCTGTTCGCTACCGCTCGTCATCTGACGAATAGGTCTCAGCTGTCTCGTCAACCGTCTACTCAGCTATGCAGTCAGCATCAAGCGCAGGACGCTGCCATTCACAGCCTTATGTTCGCGGATGAGAAGCAAGTAGTGGGCATGAAGTGCTTCCTCCATGAAAGCCATACCTCGCGTGCTACAACCACACTAAGTCTACGCATAGGCTTCCATCCTACGCCGAGACGGAGGACACCGAAAAGCCAAGTCACCACTTCCAGTACTTCCCATTCGCTTAGCACAAACTATGGCACCGAAGGCGCGAACACACTAGCTGCGAAGGCCTGCTTACCGGGCGTTGGAGCTCGAACTAGATTTCCACGTATCAAGTCTTCGAGACATCGACCCTACTACTGCGGCAATAAAAGCTGGACAGCGTGAGCACGCCAGCACGACTTCGGTCGACCAGGATGGAATGGCATTCCTGATCGCTTCTGAACGATAAGACATCTACTGCAGGGGCAGAACACAGCCACCGACGGTATGTAGACATCGCCCAGCTTTCGATGCCTGTTCGTTGGCCATGTGGGATCGACGACTCATCCACACCTCTGTCTCCTACTGCTTTCCACCATTTCCCGTCTCGACGAGTTTTCCACCCCTTTGACAGCAGGACTTGGTTTTCATCATACTGTAAGCTTTCCGGTCGCTTTGAATGCAGGACTAGAGCGGATGGTATCCTCGAACTGAGCTTTGCAGGCCCGATTACCATAATTCAAGTATCATGCTGTTCACTACAGAGATCCTCGTTCAGTCATGGACGGTAAACACCATAGGCGTCGTTCTGATCTTTGCTCGAATGTAAGCTCGCCGGTATCAACAAGCTCGTGAGAAGAACAAGTACTGACCTACGTCACACGCAGATGGTCAAGGATGATACAAGAGGGATCTATCAAGCGATTGTGGATCGAAGAGTATGCCATGCTCTTCGTCCTGGTACCCTGCTTTCCGACTACTTCCTGAAAATCAGTCAACTGACCATATCCGCAGGCAAATCTCACAGCCTTCACTTGGTCTGCCAACGAGGTCGTCCAAAATGGCAGCAACTACATGTCGCTTGAACAAGCCCAAGCACTCACGCCCATCGAACGACAGCAAACCATCTATGGCAGCAAGCAGACTCTGATCATGGAAATGTTCACCTTGACTGTCATTTGGACGGTGAAAGGCTGCCTCTGCTTGATGTTCTGGCGACTGACGTCCAAACTGCATCGACTGAATTTGATCGTTAAGGTGCTAGCAGCGTACTGCGCCGTGGCTTATATCCTGATCGTGATATTGCTGTTGACGTGGTGGTGTCGACCAATCTGGGGTTGCTGGGACGTGCCTGTCGTTCATCATGAGTTGAGGTACCATTTAGACTCTCAGCAAGACAGAACTTCTTGTCAGCTAAGAGGCCCGCCGCTTGTGGCCCTCGGAGCCAGCGTGAGATTCTCTTGACAGCAATCTTGAACGTATTGACCTCGACTATTATTGCTCGGATGCTGTCTCTCAGTACCACTCTAAGCTTCCTAGATCGTGTATGTCCTTCCCGAAACTTGCGAGCTTGGCACTGAGTGACACGCATGCCGCGGCAACGCCGAGGACAGATATGGGGTCCATCAAGTAAAAAGACAGGGCATGTGAAATCTTTCAAGGTAAGCGAAGGAGAACTTGTATAAGTCTGACACCACGAGAACCCGTGGCGTGACGGCCCAGCGGTAGGGAGGAGCCCATGACCATCCGAATATCGTTCTTTGACGAAATCACTCATATATGGTAGCAGGCCCACATCGATCGCCCTCCCAGTCTCAAAACCGACCCGAGATTGCGTAAGATCAGTATTCATCTACTAGAAAAAGAAGACAAGACGAAGAAGGAAGGAACGGGGACGAATGCGAGTGAAGCCATGCCGGATTCGCACATGATGATGTCACCGTAAACAAATCGTCCCACATTCTGTCCACCCAGAAACTGTACAATCCAACTTCACACCACAACCCCAAACCTCACCAAACACCACCAAAATGCTCATCCCCCCAACCGGCGTGGTCCTTCCCGCCATCACCTCCCTCTCCGACTGCGCGACCTGGAGCAAAGTAGTCGAACCCTACATCCCGCAACTCTACGCCCTCCCCGGCAACATAGCCACCCACATCACCGACCCCTCCGCACTAAAGAACATCTACGCCTCGACAAACCCCGTAATCTCCGGCTTCGCCTTCTCCCTCTTCTGCTTCCCCATCTTCCTCGTCGTCTCGGAGATCAACAAAAACTACAGCCAAGTCGACCGGGTCTGGAGTATCCTGCCCACGATCTACCACATCCACTATGCCATCTGGGCACGAGCCAACGGCCTACCGACGGGGAAAGTGGACTCGGTGCTGACATTTAGTTTGATCTGGACGGCGCGACTGACGTACAATTACTGGCGGAAAGGCGGATATAACATCGGCAGTGAGGACTATAGATGGGAATTGATCAAAGGCAAGATCGGGCAACCATGGTTCTTCCTCCTTAACGTGGTCTTCATCGCGAGCATGCAGAGTGTACGCCCCCACCCCAACCCCAACCACCCCAACCCCAACCAACCATACTAATAATGAATGAGCAGGTCCTCCTCTTTGCCGTAACAACCCCAACCTACCTCCTCGTCCTCACCTCGCGCCTCAGCGCCCTGCAAACCCCACTCGAACAAGGCATTGCGACCTTCCTCGCCCGCTTCCTCCTCTGCCTCGTAGCCTTCGAATGGTTCGCCGACGGCCAACAATGGACCTACCACGAAGCCAAACACGCCTACCAAGAAACCGCAAAAGTCCACGAAGGCTGGACGCGCGCACAACTCGATCGCGGGTTCAACACAACGGGTTTGTTCAAATATAGTCGCCACCCGAACTTCGCGGCCGAGCAGACCATCTGGATCACATTGTATAGCTGGGCGGCGTGGGAGACGGGGGTCCCGTGGAACTGGACGGTGGGGGGTGTGATTTCGTATGTCCTTGTTTTCGCGGGGAGTACGCCGATCACGGAGTGGATTTCTAGTGGGAAGTATCCTGAGTACTCACTCTATCAGAAACGGGTGGGTGTGTTCTTGCCATGGCCTTTTGGGAAGGGGTGGACGGAAGAAGAGGCGGAGAGGGAGGGGCCAAAGCTCGTGGAGCGGAAGAAGCAGAGGGATGCGAAGAAGAAGCGGTAGGAGGTTCGTTTGGCAAGTAAGGCGTGTAGTTGGAATTAAAGACAGAAGAGACGTGCTTCGTCCAGCACGAAACGAAGGAGCGGTTCGCACCGAAGCACGAACAAGAAAAGACTGCTCAGGGTATTCATACGAGCGTCTCAACGTATTGAGGATCCAAAAGACAATCTTTTTTGACTATACTACATTTACCTATCTGTTCGTATCGTAGCACTGTGCTCCGCCTTCCTGCCTGTGGGTATCTTACGCCGATTGCCTGTATCCAGCATCAATACAAACTTCTCTCTCTCCGTGCATTCCTCACCACACAAATGCTCCCACCTATTCATTCGCCACATAGCCATAAGCGACACTCGTCAACAACGCCGCCACAGCCCACACGCTCGCCCACCCCGCCGCACCCACCGGCTCACTGCCGTCAACCGTAAGCAACACCCTCGTAAAGGTATTCGCCGCGCTACAAGCAACCAGCACCGCCGTCCTCTTCACCAACACCTCGGCGCGCTTGGAAAACCCGTCCGAATACCCCAGATTGAAAGCCAGCGTATCGATCAAAGTGGCCGTCTCAGGGTTGAAAGGCGCCTTTTCCGGATAAATCTCCGGATCCGTCAGACCCGGGTTCCCCTTCGAGCCAATGACGGGAGTGAAAAGAAATTGCACCGTCGCCCAGCCCAGCGGCAGGAAAGATCCGATCAGCATAGGCACGCTAGCATTATGCGCTCCATCCAGACTCCTCAAACCGTCGAAGTTGATGATCAAGTAGACTGGAAGCCAGGTGTAGAGACTACCGTAGATGACGACGGCGTATATACTGGCTCCTAGGAGACCGACAGCGACGCCTACCGAGCGGTCCTGAGCGACTTGCTGGTTGGGAGCAGAGCCAGGCGCATGGGCGCGGATCAAGGGGCGGAGGAGGGCAAATGGGATCCCGATGGTGGCGACGTCGATAGTGAGGGAGATGATGGCGGCGGAGTAGTCGATGCCGTAGAAGGTTGTTAAGAGGAAGTAGAAGGGGAGATTACTCAAGATGGCCAGTGCGGAGAGATCTCGCCCTATGTAATTGAATCCTGGTTAGCAAAAAATGGTCCGCATCACGTGGGCTGTGGAAGTGGTGTATCGAGACATACAATCATATCCCGCCGCCCAAGCCGTGCCCAACTCTACCAGCTTCCACCCCATCAACGCGGCAATCTGTCCTTGCTCCGTGACCTCACGACTCACAGCCGCGAGCTCATAGCCTGTGAAGTCGGCAATGAGAGTATTCAGAAACGCGCTCAAGGTCAAGCTGATGACGACGACCATGGGGAATCTGACCCATGATGGTAGTCGAGTGGCAGGCGGCAGGCGAGGTAGGGCTGGCGCGTCCATCGCGTTCGCGTCGGCGTTGATGCGGTCGAGGAGGGAGGAGGAGGAGGAGGCGAAGTCGCGGGTCTTGACGACGTCGTCGCTGAATTGTTCGTCCGGGCGCACGGCGAGGAAGGGCACGTGAGAGGCCATTGTAGCAGTCGATGGGTGATGAGACGGATGTAGTTTGTTTTGTTTGCGGCAGGAGCGCGGCGCGCAGAGCTCTGTTGCTCGGGTGAAGAAGACGTCAGTGGTCTGTGCCCGACGACCACGATTCGCCACTCCATCTTTCGGTTGACGTGAAGGAACGAGTCTTGGAATATATGGAGAATATATGGAAGCTTGTGCATGCCGTCAAATACACCACCAATGATCCCCATGCGTTGGAGACCACAGTAGCGCAATGGCTGAAGCAAATGTCAACGGCACGAAGTCACGAGATGTCAATTGGTTCGCTGTCCACCAAAGATTCGACATCGAGTGTGAAGTGAGCCTCACACACAGGATCCACAACTTCATCATATGAATTAACACGACAACAGTTCGTCCAGTCCCTCAGCAATCCACACTACATCCTGCACCTAGCAGCAAACAAGTATTTCGACGACGCAACATTCGTGGCGTACCTCAAATATCTAGAGTACTTTCGCCAGCCGGAATACATCAAGTATCTGCTGTAAATAATCATTCATTCCACGCACACTGTGTCATGTCCGACTGACCCACGCGGTAGATATCCCGGTCCAACACTCCGAGCCCTCGAGCTCCTCCAACAGGAGCAGTTCCGCAAGGATGCCCTCAATCCCGCCTTGATCGAGCAGGTGCTACAGGAAGGCATGGAGGCCGCTGCAACGGGCCCGCGGTGAAATTTATCGCCAGTACCTATCCATGCCGGAAGTCCACGTGCCCAGGCTATCATGGAGAACAGTAGAACAACACCTTTCAGCCTCACAGACTTGTGGCACGACATCACAGACGTGCCAGTGGGTGAGTGAGCTAGTCAAAAGCAACATCCGCATTACAGAAGCGACCTCGTGCAAATCGAACATCTTAGCGATCGTTCCTGCATGGAAAGGGCGCAGCTGCAAGGGGGACGCCCGTGACGAGGTCACAGAACGATCAATCGAACAGCGATGGGGGTTGCTCAAGACTCCCGCACCCTGTCACTGGTCGTAGCATCCCTTCTGCTTTCACGGCGGACTTCGAGAGCTTGGAAGATACAGTCGGTACTCGATGCTCTGAGAAGTACCATATCTCCGCCTGACACTGTGAAAGCAAAGGTAAAATTCAGGAAGATGGAGTCATGTGGGCACGATCTGCCAGAATATCCCGATCTGGTCCAAGACTCTGGTGGCAATCGAAATCCGTGATTGTGTCACTTTTCTGCCTGAACGCATTCGAATCCGGTCGAAGACATCTACAACAGCAGAGTTCTCCTATACCACAGGTCCAAGTTGGAGGAACAGGAGACGAACGCACAACTAGTATCATTTAATTCGTCGTAACAGAGCATAATATAAAAGTATCTACCAAGAA
The DNA here is from genome assembly GCF_035927965.1 of Recurvomyces mirabilis. Lineage (NCBI taxonomy): Eukaryota > Fungi > Ascomycota > Dothideomycetes > Mycosphaerellales > Teratosphaeriaceae > Recurvomyces > Recurvomyces mirabilis. Next base: position 158,194 of record NW_027041970.1, on the reverse strand, counting down.
CTCTACTTCTTCTCCCCACTCCCCAAACTCGAATCGGTCAAATACCGCCCAAACATCCTGGCCTCAACATCCTGGCTCGTACCCTCATCCTTCACCGCCCGTCGACGGAACATAGCCCTCTTCCCAAACTTATACGTCTCCACCCCAGCAAAGAAAAGCACACTCTCAATAAACACTATCGCCCACTCCCAGGTCAAACCCGTATGCTTGAAGACCTGGTCGTTGATGACGGGGATATAGAGGATAGGAAATAATGTGATGAAGCCCATGAGGACGGCGAAGAAGAGGAATTTGTTGCACCAGACGTCCGAGACCCATTGGAAGATTTTCTTGCTGTCGGGCCGCATGTGGAAGAAGGAGCGGCGGAGGTCGATGACTTCCCAGGCTAGGAAGACGGAGAACTGAGATTCGTGTTAGTGGATGTGTAGACGTAGTAGGGTGCGATGGTGTGGGATAATGCTCACCCAAGTCAGAGTAGCAAAACAAGTAGCTCTCGCCCGAAAGATGGTATCACAGCCGTCACCGATCGTCTCGTTGCACCTAAAACCAATCTGGTCATTTCCGAACCCATATAGCACCAGGACGAAAGCGCTGAGGCAGAGTGCCGCGATCCAGACACCATATGCGAACATGTCGACCAAGATCTCATAGGTAAAGATACCTTTCTTCAGGCTCTGAGGCGGCCGCTGCATGATATCCGGGGCGGCACGCTCGAACCCGAGACCCATGTCGGGAATATCAGAGGTGATCATGATGATCCACATGATCTCCACCGGTGAGATGGGGAACACGGAGATGTTCTCCCCATCCTTGAAGACGAGGCCGATGAGCAAGACCAGTGCTTGAGCGATGTTCTGAGCGAGGAGGTGGAGCACAAACTTCTGGATATTGTCGAATGTGCGGCGGCCTTCTTCGATGGCGGCGAGGATGGAGGCGAAGTTATCGTCGGTCAATATGATGTCGGAAGCATCTTTGGCTACGTCCGAGCCGGCTTGGCCCATTGCGATACCGACATCTGCACGCTTGAGCGACGGCGAATCATTGACGCCGTCTCCCGTCATCGCGCAGAACTTCTTCCTGCGATGCAGGGCCTCTATCATCCTTACTTTCGTGTTCGGTGCGCAGCGAGCAATGACCAGAGGCAGTACGGGCAGCTTGTCGATCTCGTCGTCGGAGAGCTTGTCGAATTGCGACGCAGTCATGACCATGCTGTCCGCGACGTCTTTGCTGTACTTGTCCATGTCGCTTGGGAGGATACCGACTTGTCCGGCGATAGCACGAGCTGTGCCCGGGTGATCGCCAGTGAGCATGTGTACCTCGATGCCAGCCTCGTGGCAGGACTTGACGGATGGTGCCGACTCTGGTCGTGGAGGATCATACAAGCCAATCAGTCCGCGGAAGGTGAGGTTGTTCTCAACGATAGAACGGTCGATCTCTGCGCCCTCTTCGTAAGGCTCGTTGTAGTCACGACTAGCCAAGGCGAGGACTCGCAGGCCAAGCTTGGCAAGACCTTCCATATTCTCCAGGATTTGGTCGCGGTAGCTGTCGGTCATTTCGATCGGGTCTGCGTCTTCCTTTGGGACGTAGTGGGTGCAGGAGGTGATAACACGCTCGACGGCGCCCTTGGTGAATGCATGAAGTTGGTCGCTGGTCAGGTCTCTGTAGATGACGCTCATCTTCTTAACATCAGAATCGAATGGGAACTCCTGTAGAAGCTTCCACTGTGGATGATCTCCAGCAACAGAAGCACGCCTATTCCAGCCGGAGAATCTCGTGGCGAAAACTTGGATGGCAATCTCAGTTGGATCACCGCGAGCGCTCCACTCGCCATTGTCCCCCTTGTGAACGTTCGCGAGGTTGGCCAGGGAGGCAACGCGAAGATAGTCCTGTAAAGGCTCATTGCCTTGCACAAGCTCGGAGTATTCGCTCCTCTTCTCCTGCTCTTGTCCAGTCATATTTCGTGGCTCTTCAACCTCGTAACTGATGTCGCCGGTCGTAGGATTGAACGGCTCATTCGTTACGCCGATGGTATACGTACCTTTCGCTGGAATCCAGGCTTTCTTTGCCACCATCTTGCCTTGGGTCAACGTCCCCGTCTTGTCGGAACAGATGTCTGTGACAGCACCAAGAGCCTCAAGTGATCGGAGGTTGCGGACGATGACGTGTCGCTCGACCATTCGTTTCGTGCCCGCAGCCATTGTGATGGTAAGGATGACAACCAAGCTGGCGGGTATCATGGAAAGACCGGTTGCGACGGCGTAAATGATGACTTCTTGCCTGTTGCGAAAATCGTTGGCGCCGAGGACGACGAGTGCGAATACAACAGCAACCAGGAATAGGAGGACTGCAAGTCTGCTCAGCTTCTTCTGTAGAGGTGTGCCAACGCTGACACCTAGGAAGGCGCCAACAAAGTCGGTCACGGTGAGAACGGCTGCTTGCACATATCGATGAGGCTGTGCTGTGCCATCTTCTCTTCGCTTGACCTGACGGACTTTGCTGTCCTTTTTGCGTAAAGCAGCGGCTATACTGCCGATCTCGGTGTACATGCCTGTCGCGAAGACAATGCCGGTAGCTCTGCCTTTGGTGACTGTAGAGGAGCTATAGGCAACGTTGAGACGGTCGCCAGGACCAGTATCGGCGTCGAAGACATCGTCAGCAGCCTTGCGCACAGGAAGTGATTCGCCAGTCAGCAGTGCCTCGTCAGTCTCGAAGTTGATGGCTTCGATGAGTCGGATGTCGGCTGGTATAGTGTCGCCAGTCTTCATCTCGACCAGATCTCCGGGAACAATCTCGATGGTTGGCACGGTGAGGTTCTGTTTGTCTCGGACTGCGCTTGCAGTCGGTGAGCTCAGGGATCGGAGAGAATCCATAGTCTTGGCTGCTTGGTACTCCTGGAGGGAGCCGACAGTGATGTTGACAATGATCACAGCAGCGACGACACCACCTTCGATCCAGGAGCGGATGCCAAAGGACACCGCCATGGCCAATATGAGGACCAGAGTCATGGCATTCGCGAACTGGCGGAGGAGAATTTTCGCGATGTTCACAACACCACCGTCTCCAAGATCATTGCTGCCATGTTCGTCCAGTCGTGATTTCGCTTCGCCGGAAGTGAGACCATCTTCAGCATCGGCTTGCAGCTCTTGTGAGACTTGCTGCCATGACAAAGCGTGAGCAGGTCGTGATAGTGGGTTGTTCGATTGTCCGGAGACGTGGTTGGTGGGAAGTTCTTTACCCTTCCCCATGTTGAGTGATAGATCGATGAAGCCGTGAGCTACGGAGTGAAAGCGTATCTGCCAAGTGCTTTGATAACATAAAGTGGTAGTAGCAATCGAATGTGCTGTGTAGAGCGAAGGATGTAGTGATAAGTAGCCAAGGGAAAGGTCTCACCTGAGGTATGCTGCCTTCATATATACTGAGTACTGTACTTCATAGTGGGGAGGTGGTTTTCCACCAAGAGGTCATACTCTTGGTGCCCAAGAGATATGCTTGGCCAAGCAAAGTATCTTCTTGTCACTGGAGGAAATCAGAGGGGTGCGAAGTTAGGGAAGTTGTCCTCCGGCCCGAGGCCAAGCATCTGACTCGGACGTATCGCGGGCCTATGATATACAAAGGTAAGCGAGCGGACCACAAGAGCGGCGCCAAGAGCGGAGCGGAACGGTGAGGTCGAGGATGCAGAGGCAGTGCACGAGTGTAATCGGAGAAGTAATGGAAGCCAAGGCCAGCTTCTTAGCCACCGCGCTAGAACATCAGTGCACTTCCAAAAGCGGAGGACCTGGGGAGGACACAAAGCTTGGCGGCTCGTGGCAATGACGAACTCTATCACTCTTGGCTCAACATACTCTCGGCATCCCTCTTCTGAACCATCGATGCGTACGTATCTTCCTCCACTCGTTGGCTAGGCATCGATTCAACAACCTGCTGGGGTTATGTTTGGCCAGACTTGCTGAAGATAAGAAGATAGACGAAGACGTGCTGCTTAGTAACTTTTGTGTTCTAGATGCGAGCATAACAGCGTCTTGATCGAAATACTTGTGATGCTTACGTCATGGCATCCTGTATCTCCATGCAAGCTCGGCCAAGGCGGATTGGAAGATGCATCAAGAACATCCAGCGATATGAACAGGTAGCCAGGCTGTACGACTCTACCCTTTCTCTGGCGGAGGATCTTGGTATGGGATTATAGATACCGACTCGCAATAAAGAACTTCAAGGTAGAGAAACGGAAATATAACACCCATGTCCAAGGTGACTGAACATCGCTGCTGCTTGTTATGACAAGCTTACGAGTACCTCGAGAGTAGGTACACAAGACTGGGCTACCTGTTCTGCGCCCAGTCCGATACCCACTGCACAGCTCGACTTTATCCCAGCAACATAGTCCATCAGAAGACCTACTACGACATCGGCAGCTTTCCCATCTGCTCAACGCCCCAAACCGCAGGCGCCATACCCTTCTCCTGCGCCTTAGCCCAGAACGAGCCAGCTTTGTCCAGATCGTCCGCATCAAGATCGACATAACCACGAGGGGCTTCTGGCCAACTACGAGGGAAGACGGCCAGAGCACGACCTGACAAAGAGATGTCAGCGAGTGGTTGCAAAAGCGATACTGTCTGGCACACGTACCGTGCACCTCCTTATCCGCCACGATCCGAAGTAATGTCGGACCAACATCCGCGAGCTCAGCAAAGCCAGTCCCGGATTCTTTGATCGCGATGCGGCTTTCGTCTGGAATGATGGCAGTATCGATATACCTGGAAGCATACCAATCAGCACGCGACCTGGGTGAGACAATCTGGGCCTCATCTCGAACTCACCAAGGCGCAATCAAGTTCACCCTCGCCCCGCTCATCCCCGCCGTCTGCCTCAGCGACCTCATCAATCCTCTGACCGCAAACTTGGAGCTCGTATACTGCGCCACGCCCGCCAGGTCAACATAACCCGCAATACTCGCCTGCAGCACCAAAACCTGATCTTCTTGCTTCTTACCCTGCGCTTGAGAGTACTGTTTGGTGAAATACCACATGGCCAGCTTAGCAGTGTATATGACACCGATAGTATTCACATACGTGACCTTAATATTGGGCTCCTTCGGCTCCTCGGCTTCCAGGTCGTTTTGTTCGGAGATATCATCCTGGCTCACGATTCCTGCGTTGGCGACGACAATATCGATCCTTCCTGTCGGCGAGACTTCCCTAGCCTTTTTGAAAGTGGCGGCCTGTTGAGCCCAGGAAGTGACATCGCAACGCACAAACGTCGTCTTCTCGGCCGAGAGCTCGTCGACGAGTTTCTTGCCTATGGATTCATTGATGTCTGCGATGACCACGTGTGCGGCGCCGGCGTCCAGAAGAGTGCGAACATAGACCAAGCCGATTCCACTGGCTCCACCAGTAATAATAGCCGTCTTGCCTTGGACGTTGCTCGTGTCAAAGTCGGTGTTGCAGTCCACTGGACCCTTTGATTTGTAGAATGCCATGTCGTATAAACTTATGTCCAAGTACTTGATTCCCGTTATTGTGGAAGTTCTCAGTATAGACTATAAATCACCTCCCAGCAGCTCAAGACATGAAGCTGCCTTTATCCCTTTTACCTTTGGTAGCTCGCCTGCTCGCCTGGCCGAGGTGTTCAGCAGCAGAGCTCGTAAAAGGCGGAGAACATACCGCATCCATCACCTCAGCAGTCGACGTGCGCCACCTCATGCTGCTTCAGTCCAAAACGCTCTCTCAGCTTTCCAGACGTCGACCTCAGTGCTTGCTCAAACAGGGAGGACCTCCAGCTCGTGAAAGTTGTAGACTGTGCCTGCGCCCTACGACACTGACCAATTCTCATTCCATTCGTCATCACAGCTGCGCGGCATTCGTAAGGATGAGGATAGAAAGGACATGTGTAAGCCATGAAACGTGGTGTACAACGGCACGAGACTTCCAACGTAATGACGGCGCTACTCGTGTCGTAAGGTATTGTGTAAGCATAGCGCTAAAAGTACGTTATTTGTACAGATATGGAAGGAACGACATAGAAGTGAATTGCCACAGGTAGTGGCCCGCGGATCCTCGCCGCTCGGCAGCTTCTCAGCACCGCCGGCATCCCATGGTCCAGACGCGAGGTCGCTAAAGCAAGTCATCATCGTCTTATGCTCTCAAAACTCAGTCGTGGAGTACAGACAGCAGCCCAGCTACCATACCACCTTCCCCACCACACACACCACCCTCCCTCACAACCCTACCACGAGAAAGCCTCCTCAAAGATATCCATCTCAGTCCTCTCACACCTCTCCCTAACCGCCCTCCTCACATCATCACTCAAACTGCCCGTCCCACAAACACTAACCGCCATCGCCCCGACCTGAGTGGCCTGCTCCTTTTCAATCAACGCCCCAACATCCGGCTTCCCAGGAAACATCTGCACGCTAGAACTCGGACTACGAATCTCCTTTGTGCTTCTGGGCCGGGTGACGAACAGTAAAATTTTGAGGATATCGCGACGTTTGTCCATGGAGAGGATGGACGTCATCCAGGGCCGGATCCACTCGAGATGTTCCGGGCTCTGGATGATCCAGACGAGGACGACTTTGCGTGTGGCGCAGGTGCCGTTGCTGTGGGCGGCTACGAGGTCGCGGACGTGAGGGACTTGGTGAGTGATACCCACGCCCGCAGCGAAGAGCATGACAGTACCGTAGGATTGGAAACTCTGATTTCCGTAGGGACCCTCAACGAGGGCGGTGGTGATGAATTTACCGCCGGCGGAGTTCTCGGCCTTGCGGTACATCTTGTCTGTGAAGCCTGTGCGGCGACGAATGATGAGGGACATGCTGCGGGCTTTGTTCGCAGCGAGGATGTCTTGGCGAGCCATCGGTAGGCCTTTCTCACCACCGAATTCTGGTTGTTCGTCGGACCAGGCCAGGGAGAAAGGGTGGCTGGTCCAGAGGCCCACAGATGGCATGTACATGTAGATGTGCTGGCCGGGCTGGAACTTCCATGGTTTGGCGATACGGAGTGTGACCTTGACCGCATCACCTGGAAGTGCTTCAACTTCGGCTTTGGTGACGCCTCTGCTGATGTTATTGCGGATCAGCCAGACAAATCGGACCACACGCTCGATGGCCCAACAGATGATGGCGCCTTGGAGAAGTGCCTGCTGTGGGAGCATGTTCAAGTGGATCCATACAGCGACCGTGGCAGTGATGGCGAGCAGGATATGTACGTGCAGGAAAGTCTCGTAGAAAGCGTGTCGTACGACCGAAGGTGATTGTAAGAGGATGGCCACGAAAGCACACGTGCCGATGGTTCCGCTCATGATCAGCTGGCTACTGCCCATGGCGACCTTGATCATGGCCCAGCCTTTGTGATCGCCCATCACGGCAATTTTGCCAGCCATCCAGAAGGCAGTATGTGCCACGGCCTCGAAGACAACAATTCGGCCGATCCACCTGTGGACGAGGTTGTACGTATCGAAGCTGATGTCCAGCAGCCAGATGAGAGGATTGTTGCGGCCAGCGAGTAGGAAGAGAGGAATCATATTCATGACAGCCAAAACACCAGTCCGATTGCGTGCATCATCGTAGAAGGTCTTGGTGTTGCTCCAGTCTATGCTGATGGCGCAGAGTGCGGCGTTCATGGCGAAGTAGCCAATCAAGAATAGTGATTGAAGACGGCCGGGAAGTGTGCCAACATTGAGAGCCGAAGAGAGCTTGAACTCGCGGTTGTGTCGTTTCCTGAACAATGGTGCCGTGATGAGGTGGCGCTTGAATTTGGCATAATTCTCGTCAGGTAGGCTGAAGTATTTTTGCCTGCCATCGCTCGTGGAACCCTGGTTGAGATTGGCTAGTCGCCGCACGTGATGTAGAAGGTAGCGAGTCCATCGGTATATCAGCAGGCCGCCAATGATTGCCGCCCATGTCCACGCCGTATATTTGCAGATCTGAATGTTCTCTAAATCGGCCGCCGTTGGCCCTTCGTTCGCACCGGCGTGTCCTCCTGAAGTCTGTGCGAGTGTGTACGGTAGTGCGGCTGCAAGCAGCGCGAGTGTGGTGGCCATTGAAGGAATCGTGAGGTGCTAATGGGACTGACGTTGCTCTGTTTGGTGGCTGAGTGACGGTGACGGCGAGTAGTCTACGTCGCGCTGTGAGTAACGAATGTGGTTGCTGCCGGCAGCAAAAGCAGTCGAGAGACGTCGACCAGCGTGATCGTGCTTCAGTCAATGAAGCGTTGTGGCTTGTGGGGTGGGAGATGTCTTTGTCCGTCGTACGTCTCTGTGGAACAAAGAGAAGACGTGAAGAGAGGATCGTGTGCGTGGACGACACGGTCTAGACGCCGTTGATAGTGAGCGACGGGGGTGAAAGATCTCGACGTTTCGCACAAGCGAGGGACTCCTGTGGCGGAGAGCAGTGTCAAGGAATGGGGGTGACGGAACAATCAGACGTCAGTGATCCCAGTCACTGATGCTGTTTGCGACAGATTACGGAGGAGGTCGTGGCTTCGATCTTGGGAGTGTATGTGTGCGGTGGAGACCGGGACAGGAGGTCCAAGACAATCTATCTCGCTCGTGTCTTGGGAGGTGAAGATCTCTATCTCTCCCTCTTCGTGATGCTGGAGCTTCGAATCCAACTCCGGCGCGTACAGGATAGTGTAGGTGCTGTGGCTGACTGCCGCTTGATCTCACGCAAGTCCAGACCTGCTGTCCGATGCGTTTGGTGATCAACTGCCTGCCCCCGTCCTGCTCCAATCCTCCTCTTGCTCGAGTTGCGTAACAGAACGACGCGCGCTAATCATTGCTGAAACGCGCCGTTATTAAAGTGGAGTCATGGCGATCTTCAGGTGTTGATTGGATGGCTTGACTTCGCCATCTCCTGCGTGTTTCTCTCCACGATAACATCAACCCGAGTGTCAAACACATGTCACAAACACAACATTGACTGGCGCAGGCAAGAATCGTCGCTCTTCGGGCTCAAGCACTGCCTTGTACAGAGTTCAGGTATGATGCTGCTGCAAGTGAACTTCAGATAACATCCTCAGGACGACCTTGTGAGCACAAACATCGCTGGATATGCTTGGCAGTCGCTGATACCGACATCAATATTCCGAGCCCGCAGTGCGAGATGTGCAGAGACGGTGCATGCTTTTAACACGCCGTACTACACTCTGCATTGGCGTTCGGTCCTCAGTGCGGAGTCCAACTCCTTCTGCTTATCTGCCTCTCCAGCATGACATGCCATGGCCTTTATGAACGAGCCGGAACGCTACTGTCTCTAATCCAATTTGACTTCCACGTTGCCAATTTAAATGTCACCATACAGCTGGCCAGATGGTGTGGCCAGTCAGCATGAGATGGCGATGTGGCTCGCCCGCTCAAGACTCGAACATTGAACGAAACAATGACACAGAGACGACAGCATATACATCCTACTGTACAGGCTGAACGCCATTCTCCGGCTGCCCATCAGCATGTCCATTCGTCTCCGACCTCCTCGAAGTAGGTGTAATAGTAAAGTTCCACCTCGGATAATGTATCCTCAGCTCCTTTGCATCCTGTTTACTCTTGGTACTGATTACAGCCTCACTACTCGTCAACTTGATCAACTTCCCAGTATCCTTGCGGTTATATCCAGTATCATTAGGATACATATCCACCTCTTCACCATCCTTCAATCCACTAGGATCAGCCTCGACCTTGGGACTCGTGTCCACGAAGCCAGCGGCCAAGATCTGCTTCACGGCATCTTTGCCCTCAAGCTCAGTAGGCTTCGGCGCAACCTCCTTCGCCTTCTCAATAGCAGCACTGTATCGATCCCGCCACGCATGAAACTTAGGGTACTTCTGCTTGCCAAAAAAGTCATCCGGAAACGCACCAGGAAGCTGAAACAACCAGTCGAAGATCCAACACGAATGAATATCCGCCAGCTTCGGCTCATTCGATCCCAAAATCCAGTGCCGACCATCCCCGAGCACCTTCTCCAAAAAATCGAAGCACGCGCGCATCTCAGCCAACGCAGCCGGGCGTAGAGCTTCTTGTGCCTCAGCACTCCACGATCGACCCCACAGTTCCTCCCTATCCTTCTGGAACGCCGGATCCTTCATCAAATCCAGACTCGTCGGAATAACAGCAGCGGCAGGCTTGAAAACCACCACATCTGTCCACTTCTCCAACAACTTCTCCAGCGCAAACTCCGTCCCCCCACTAGCCGAAAGCGCCTTATACCCACCTTCGGAGCCCGGGTACAGCTCTTCGAGCTTCTCAATGCATAGGAGACTGTCGCAGTAGATGTCGCGGCCGAGGGAGATGACGGGGACGCGGCGGTAGTTCACCCCTAGAGCTTCGAGGTCCGGGCGGGGGAGGACGATGGGTTGTTCGCAGCGGGCGTAGGGGATGCCGCGGAGGGCGAGGTAGGAGACGACTTTGTTGGACCAGGGGGAGAAGGACCAGAGGAAGAGGACGGGTTGTTCTTTGTGAGGCATGTTGATGATGTTGTGGTATACGGGATGATTGCTCTTGACAGTAGGATGGAGTAGTACGTACGAGAGTAGGAAAAGGTTGGTTACTTACTACTTCACCTTTGGCGTTACTCTACTATCTTGTCGCACCTATGATGCTGTTGCTTATTTCCGATGCCATCGTCGCAACGGCCTCTGTGTGATCGACGGTGTGAAGTTGTTTTTGAGGTTCGTAACCCCACCTTCGACCACACCGGAGCTATGGAGGCAAGTCTAGATCAGTTTCGCTATGTAGCTGTTTAGACTTCGATTGGCACCAAGTCAATTGGCTCTGTTCACCCAGTCCATTCTTTCTAGACTACTGCAAACTAGGCAGGGCTGGAGTCCATGCTATGCTTTGAGAAATTCGAATTCTGGCATCTTCTCTTCAATACCTGCTCCCTGCTTAACCAAAAATTTCCCCCTTTGCTATATCATGTAGCAGTATTGGCGCATTACGACCGCCACCAGATCAGACTCGAGATCTGCAACAAGCAGTATATCCTCCCTGCAGATGGCAGGTCTATCTTACCACGCATACCATCGTGACCAAGCACTGTATTGCTCTATATGAGCAGCGACTTCTGCTTCAGCCAAGCGTCAATCATCACTGGCGCCAAGAACTGCATGAGCGCTGTGCGGCATTGGGCTGCTTGCGCGCTGAGTAACCTGTTCTTGACCATACCCAGCTCACTCGAATGAATGTTCCTTGTATTTTGAGTCCACTTCCCTGTCACGAGAAAATCTGAGAAGCAGCTGTCCAAGGCGCTGAATTTCGACATCGCTGACGACGTATGTGGCGACGAAGACGACGAGTCGGCTGACTTGAATACGCAGCATGTACTTTGGAGGACCATCGAAATCCTGATGAGAGCCGCCGCGAGATTGAGACCGGGAGTATTATCATACCATTGTCATATAGGCAAGACATGCAAAGAGGCAACTTAGACCTGTCGGCAGCGTGTTAATCATCCCACAGCCCGTAGATGTGGATGACGCACAATAATGAGTGCTAAACACAGGCATTCACTGTCCTTGTTGACGGGCGCACGCGAAGCTATCGAGCAGATCGTTAGTCACTCTCGTCAATCGGCACAAATTGCTGCATGAACTCTCGTTGATGACCTCCGAATTACTCAGCACTCCGGTGGAGGACCGTACTCGCTCGGGTCTTGGCGTTGGCGAGGACCCGAAGATTCCGACGTCTGGACGCCGACTGCATCCGCACTTTCTATGGAGTATCAAAACTCTCTCGGCCTCGCATTCGTCTGATACGATACGCCGATGTACAGTCTATGTAATGCTGGGGCCAATCTGTGCATGGAAAGACACATAATTACCCCTCTCGCAACAGCGCCACCCAGTGCTTGGTCACTTAGCCGGCCTATGGAAGCTCCCTGTGCATGCAAGCCGTGTCGCTCGACACATATCCTGTTGTGGATGAGTAAGCTCTTGCAGGCCGGCCTTATTGTTTGTGGCGAGGTGGTGCGACCATGTTGCTCGAATAGTCCAGCTGAGCGGACTAGGTCCCAAGAGTGTCTGCTATGTACGATGGCCTGAGCGGGTATTTGTATAGCTTTCAGTCCCTCCTCAATACAACATCTCCCATCATTCGACTCGCTAATTTCGCACAACATACCACCTCACATAGCCCAATACTGATCCAGACAAGGCCACAACATGTCTTCCGGAAGGCGTCTTCTTACCATCATCGGAGCCACTGGCAACCAAGGCGGCAGCATCCTTGATGTCTTCTTCTCCCAGCCGACGCTTCAGGAGAAGTACGCTCTCCGTGGCGTCACACGTGATCCCAACAGCAAGAAGTCACAAAGTCTGAAGGACAAGGGAGTCGACATGGTCAAAGCTGAGCTAGACGACCTCGAAGCCCTCAAATCAGCTTTTGCTGGAGCATACGGAGTCTTTGGTGTCACAGACTTCTGGTCTCACCTATCCAAGGAGCGTGAAATCCAGCAAGGCAAGAACATCTTCGAAGCATGCAAGACCGCTGGTGTGAAGCACTTCGTATTCTCCGATCTGGCGAATGCTGAAAAGCTATCCAATGGCAAGCTGAGGCACGTTGACCACTTTGACGGCAAGTCAGATGTCGGCGACTATGCCGATGCCAACAAAGGCGATATGATCGTGTCTCACTTCATGCCGGCCATGTTCATTGACTTTGTCAAGACAAGCGTCAACGATGTCAATGGCACCCCTACTATCAGCATGCCTTTCCCGTCCGATGCAATTCCATGGCCACTCATCGCCCCACGTCGTGATGGTGGGAAGTACGTTGTAAGTTGACCACTTCACTTACGAAACCATGACCTAAGCAAGGAGTACTGACATTCGGGACAGTGGGGTCTCTTCGAGGGTGCCGAGAAGGCCGACGGCGCTCACGTCCACGCTGTCAGCTTCTGGACGACACCGAAAGGAGTTGCTGCAGCGTTCAGCAAGGCAGCTGGGAAGATCGTCAAGTTTCAGACGATACCCGGAGACGTCTTCGCAGGTTTTCTGCCTGAGAATGTGAAACAAGAGCTTCTCGAGACCATGTATTTGGTTGGTGACTATAGCTACTATGGGCCGGGTTCCGAGAAGAAGCAAGCTGAGAGTGAGAAGTGGTTGCTTCCTGGAACTTCGACCATCAGCGTCGAAGAGTGGGCAAAGGAGAATGGCCCTTGGAACATCTGAATCGTGAATATAGGTGTGCCATAGTGACTTGGGATGCTCAACAATTCATGGTATTTGTGATCGCGATCCAATTCATGATATCTCGCTCAACACCTTCATCCGAACGCCCTTCGATTCTGCTCGTGCCTCAGCAAGGAAATAGTCTGCCACGGTCGTGATGTCTCGCTCCTTCACAACATCGAATAGCTCAAGGTTGAAGCGTGAGAACACGCTGGCGATAGTCATGTAGAGTTCAGCATATGCCAAGCTATTAGAATCAAATCAGCACAAAAAGTGACGGACTTTTGGCAGGAAAGAGCTCATCAAGACTTACTTGATACCTTGACACATCCTAGCGCCCTTACCAAAAGCGACCAGGTATTTGTCAAGTCGATTGTGGGTGGACCAAGTCCCGTTGTGCTCTTTGGTCACCCATCTCTCCGGCTTGAAGACATCTGGTTCGGGGAAGATGTTCTCGTCACGCATGACATCGTACGGGGAGAGACTAACTTGTGTCTTCGACCGGTCAGCAGCATTCAGGGAAGATTCAAAATTTAAGCTCACCATAGCGGGTATAGTCCATCCTAGGTAACGTAGACTTTCGTGTGGTTTCACAGGCAAGCGCGACGTGGCAATATTGGCAATGCGTAGCGACTCCTTGACAATGCCTGTCAACCATGGTAGACGCTCAAGCTCCAACCAGGTGAGATCCTGCGCACAGCGACGGTATTGCTCCTCGGCCTCTGCCAGCTCCGTATGAAGTCTGCTCAGCTCGTCTGTGTTAGTGAGTAATTCATAGATCACTCGAGTTAGGATTCTTGCGCTCGTCTCGGATCCAGCTATCATAACATTTTGGCCCTCGTCGTAAAGTCGTGCCAGATCTCGCTCGTTGGCCGTTGAAGGATGAGTCCAGATATACTCAAAGAGAGCCTTGGGAGTGTTATCCTTCTCGTTCGTCGGCTCGATGCTCGATCCATCCTCCGATATCATTCGCTGTTGATGTAAGAAAGCCTTGGCCTTCTTGAGGACTGTCATTTTGAGATCGATCAGACATGCTATGTCAGGCGCCATAGACCGCCATAAACAGCTCGGTATCAAGTCAATGGCATCAGCCAGCCACGTGTACTGCTTCACCAGCGGTACATTCGTGCTTATCTGGTGCACACCCTTCTTCCACCGCAGAGCCTTGCCTGTAAGATCATTCTGCATGCCAAGTTCTTCATGTAGTACGTGGCACCCAGCGATGTCGGTTGTAAGTGCTAGAAATACAAGGTTGACGTCGACTACCTCGCCGGTGCGCCTGGCGCGTTGCAATTCTGTCAAGAGCTTCTCAATCTTACTTCGGATCATTGGTGTAGCCTGATCGACCGTCCTCTTCCCGAACAGTAGCATGTTCGGGGCACGACGCTTACGATGAAGGTCGGATTCCTCTGTTGCGAATGTGCTGACTTTTTGCCCACCCAACCGTGCCACACTGCGAGACTTGTCGCGCTTGCCGGTATAGACCGTGTCATATTGGCTTGAATCTCGAATGTGAAGTTCTTCGGGCGTGATCCGCACTATCGGCCCATACCGATCGTGCATTCGATCGACTACTTTCCAAAACTGGCCGCCATGGCCATGAAGGACTTCGTAGTAGAATTCGTACCATTTGGTAGCTGCAGCCAGCTTCGGGCCTGGGAACCTAGCCAGAGGATGCCATACTAGTCGGTACGTGATCGACAGAACCAGATACCCAGCCAGGCCGATGACTACGAGGATCATGCTGACCGAGACCGCCATATTGGAAGGTTGCTGCGAACCGCTGCTGGCTGGCGGAAGGGCATCTCTGCAAAGGTCGAGCGAGGACCAGTTCATATATGGAACCGTCAGATCGCTGGGAAGGTCTCCATTATCGACCACTATCCTCGATTGGAGATGCGCAGTAAGCCTGCCCAGTGATGTTAGGCTCACTCAGGCGCGATGTGCCGCCCATTTTTGCTGGGCATGTCTCAGCTTCCATGATGCTTGTCAGCGCCTTACCCCCTGTTGTGTTTTAGGCTGCTGCAAAAGCACCCGGTCCACAAGGTCGAGCCCGGAGGAAGTTGTATCATTCTTCAGTTTCACAAGGGGTGACATGATGCATGGCTCAATAAGGACCGTAGTGCAATTGTGCTTGATCGGGATAGTAAGGTCGATGACTGCAGTGTGCTTTGAGGAGTTGTACTTTAGTCTGCCGACTTCCGATATCGACGAGATCGCGTCAAATAGGTCTAAAAGCTGTGCCCTAACTCCGTTACGACCTCGTACCGACTCGATACGCCCAATCCGGATATCATTAAGCATCAATTGAGGTGAAGAAAGCTGCGCAGAGAGCTTCACCTCTCCACTCATATGAAAACAACTTGGGAAGTTGATGTACGCAACAGTCGATGATGGTACTCTCGGCCCATTGTTGAGTCGCACCGTGTACCGTTAGAGCCCACCACTTTCACCGTCCATGCGCTGTCAGATGTCAGCTGTCAGCTTGATCGAAACCATTGTGGTGGCGTACCTGCAGCTTGCTGAAGACGATGTATTAGCTGGGTGGTCTGACAACTCGCCGGTACCTTCGTACCTAATCATATAGCGACAGTGGTAAGCGAGAGGTCTCCTCCAGCGTCATCATGCTAGAAACGATGAAAGGAGAAGGTACACATTACTTGGCAACATGCTTGGCGAACTCTTGTTTGCGACTGCGCGACTAGAAAGAGACAACAAGATGACTACCGGCCATAACATCCATGGACTACATCTAGCTTCGATGGCCTGTACGACAACTCGGCTCTTGTACACCGTGATGCTGGCTAGGGAATGGCGCCACCCACATACGACTGCATGGATACGGTGCCAAAATACGGCATGACCGACGACCTCGCTGCCGGAATAGTACTGACTTTGCTCAAAGCGACTGTTGTAGGTGGGGTATTTGCCAATGGCTGGCTGCATGAGGCAGTGGACTTGAGCAACACGAGCTGGCTACATGCCTGCTATGCAGTTCTGGTAACCGCCAGATTATAAAAGGTAGGACGGCTGTCGCACTGCTGGCCAAGAACCTCAAAGCTTCCTGGATTTCCAGCAGAACTCTTCCTACAAACCAGAACTATCACAGCGAATTTCACAATGTACTCCAGGAACCTTCTTGCTCTCGTGGGCCTGTACGCGCTCACATCGGCCGATCCAAATCCTGTGCCTCAAAGTGTCGCCAGCATCCAGGCCAACATTCAAGCCGCTCAAGGCGTCATCCTGACCATCATCAACGACCTCGCTCAACAGAGATCCGCCGTGGCCGACTTCTCTGCCTTACAAGCCGGCCTAGCTCCACTCGTCACCTTCACCTGTCCTCCAGCTGCGCCCTTGGCTGCTGCAGCTTCCAGCAACCAAGCGATCCAATATCTACAGGAAGTCCAGCTCGAGCTCAACATTGTGTCGCTTGCCATCCAGGACGCTGATACTGCAGGTGCTCAGAATGGGGTGTGCACAGCTATCGGCTACTTCACGGCGGCGGGTGCCTTCATCACTCCATCTGGTCAGCCTACCTCGACCTCCCCTGAACTTACTTCACCGCCTACCACATCCCCGACCCCAACACCAACAGACTGCACATCACAAGAGAATAGCTGCCGCACCGCTCCTAACGCAAACCAATCCTTTTGCTCTGCACAAGCAGCAAGTTGCCAAGCGACCTGCAGTACCAACTTCAACGCCTGTTCGACCGCCCCGAATGCCAACCACGCATACTGCGCATCCCAGTACGCTGCCTGCCTTGGCTACAACCCGTTCACCACCGCCTCGACCACCCTGATGACTTCGACCTCCTCGGCACCTTTCGTGTGCAATCTTGCGCACAGCTACCCTACACCGCTGACATGTATTCAGACTAATGGTTCGATCGCGCTTGTAACGAACACTCTGTTGCCCCATTAGAATTGCGTGGAAGAATACGGCGTGACTAGAGGGGACCACAGGACACGCAAGCTGTCAAACTTGTCTGTCTCTATCGCGCTATAAAGATCGGATTATTCTGTGATGACTGGCGATCGAGCGATCAGAAGTCTTGTACATATGCCTGTATTCACAATGGACAAGTTTCAGGCTGCTGATTAAACGCAATGTTGTAATGCAGTCCGATAGTCACCTTCAAGATTTAGTTGCAGACGGGATTACGACACTGTGACCGCATTCCAAACAATATATCCCATCTGGTCTGTAAGGTCATCCGGAGCGATCTGCCAAGCTGCATGCTTGGACGTACAGCTTGTTTGTCAATCCCTTCAAGCTCTCGAATGAGGCCAATGGGGGGTTGACATCGGACACGAGGAGTCCTCACGTATCGGACTCCCTCCGCCGCGGTTTGATGGCTGAGTTGCAGCAGTCTGGAATAATGAGAAGCTTCCATTTGGGTAGAGACACAATTGCTGCGAGCCAGCCTGATGTAGTTTGTGCCGCAGCCGGTCTGTAGACAAAGTTCCAACCTCCGAGAAGGGAATGAGAAGCGTCTATCAGCCTGGGTGTTTCGAAGCACTATTCCGTACGGACTTGATGTCCGAGGTCCCTCATGCTATCATCGTGTGTATATCGTGTGTGCACCATTATTCAGTAAACCCGGGGTGTACGCCGATAGACAGAGGTGTATATCCTGCAGTCGTACATGTGCGATCGCTAGCTCGGCTAAGCACGTCGTCGATAGTAAGATCAGTCTGGACACTTGCACGACTCAGCTATGCTCATAGGGTGAAAGTGATTCTATCAGATCCAGAACACTGCTTCGATCAGATCTAGACCCTTCAATGCGTCTCGGTATGAACACCAACACCGGCATCGAATAGGAGAGATTCGGAATCCAGCTGGGCAGGGCAGATTTTCAGCCTCGAGCGGGGCGGGACAGTCCGCCATGAAGATCGCACGGTCTTCACAGATACCGTCTACAAGCGACTGGAGGAATCTCACACATGCATATCAAGGCTCCGGCAATCTCACTTTTGGGCTTACAGCCGGCCAGTGAGAAAGGCGCAGGCGAAACGACCGCCGCCGCTCGGAGCTGTGTAGGAAATTTCGCAGGCCCTGGTCCTTCGAAAGGAATTCAGAAGAGAACTTCAGATCGTCGATCCCTAGGAAGGCACGAGCGTGAGAATCGAGGTAACGATCCAGAAAGCTCTCCCTCATCGCAACATCGACCGATCGAACTTCTTGAGACCGCGCTGGGTTGTCTGCGAAGACGTCACGCTCCCACCTACGCGATTTTCATCTTCTTCCCTGTCACACGCTACGTAAGACGAAGTTGTGATAGTATCGCTAAGCCGCGCAGACAAAGAACGTGCTGCCCGTTAGTTGTAGGCGGAGCTCAACGCCGCGTCCGAATCTACGACAGAATATATCGGTATCAAGATCGCGGAGCCGCGAAGGTCCCACGAGAATGTCTGACCGTTCATCATCGCGGCCACAAGACACCTTGTCAAGTCCAGATTCCTCTGTATCAGGACTACAGCAATTCATCGAAGCCAATAAATTGCCCAAGGCTTCGAACAAATCGGAGGATACCCATCATTTGGCATTGCAGATTGCGCATAACCTTCGCTTCCAACACAACTGGACAGACGTGCGACTTCACTACCAAAGTAGACGTGAAAAGGGTATCGCTTCGCTACCACGACCCGTGATCTCTGGTCTCCCACCACAGCGCCTATACGTCCATGCGGACGAACAGGTCGACTTGCTACAGCGGCAACGGCGGGAGGGTAAAGCTGGATGGCCTGAACTCGCGTCCGAACGGGAATGGGTCTTACCCACACAGCTAGGTGAGAGCTGGTCTCTACGACGTTTCGCGGAAGTGTTCGACGCTCTGAGCTGTATCCCGCCGGACAAGCAAGGAGGTCCACTCTTCTTCGAAGCCGAGTCATGGTCGCGAAGCGGCATCACCACGCAATCCCAGGAGAACAGCGAAGCGAGATCATCGACCCCGAACCGCGTGATCGGCCCATCACAAGGCACAAGCAAGCGCACGAGAACGCCACCAGCCCTGTCCAAGGACACTTCGTCCACAGAATCCGGAACAGGTATGCCTACCACAGCTGCAGCGCCGGCGAATCCGTGGCGGACGTCACAGCCTAAGCGTATGCTGCTGGCGAGTCTGGACGACGACAGTACAGTCGTGTACTACATCATCCACGATGGCCTCGTCAAGCCACGGCAGAACTAACAGAGAAAAGGAGTACGCAAGCATATAGAGACGACAGCACTGATCCAAATGATCTCCGAGACTGAGCTCAAGGCATACGAAAGTGAGCGTTGGCGTCAGAGAATGGGTATGCATGACCTCAAGAGGGGGTATGGAGGCAATGCATGGGCAGTCTCCAGAGGCGTTCCCGGCTTCTGTCGGGCGGCCTTACGTGATAAGTTCATGTGTAGTGACGACAGAGACACTCGTCAGATTATGTCGTCGCAGTAGACTGTTACATTCTTGCCTTCTACTGTCATTGTCTCCTTTTACACTTCGGAGCTTTGCCTCCAGCGTGCAATTTGCCGCTGTTCTGGTGCCAGCACGCATGTGTTTGATACTATCGTGGACTCATTACTTGAACATTGTTATCAAACCAGCATACAGCATATGTACTTGGTATTATATATATTCCTCAGAATACATATTTTATACAAGCAGCGGGATGCATAATTGGTGGTGCGGCGCATGAAGCAAACGCAGGGTTTCGAGCTCTCGGCGCGCTTGCCGAATTATCGCACTTGTCGTGGAGCTTTGTGGGAAACAACACGACACCTGCGCCTTCTGCCCTCCTCCTCACCACGACAGATGCTGCAAAACACATCACCAAATCCTCCTCCTGACCCACATTAACCCTCACTCTCTCATCTTCTTCCACACGACCCTCTCCTCCACCTCCGCCTCCCACCGCTGTTCTACAGCTTTTCTCGCGTATGCTACAGCCCCACCTCTCTTCCCAACACAGCTTCAAAATGTGCTAACACATGCTGCAGCTTCGTCCGACCACCACCACACCAGACATCGACTCCCCAAGCCTACCGCTCGCCTTAGGCTGCAACTCTTGCAGCTCCCGATCACCCGAGCCGTTTACTTAATCGATCAATCAATTGAATCGCACAAGTAGACAAGCTTTACCAAGACCAAACACCCAGCATGTCTGCCGAGGATACCAACAACAATGGCCCCGTCGACTCCGGTGTCGACAACCTAGCTGACAAGCTTGGCTCAGCTCAGATTTCCGACCAGCCGCGCACGGAAGAGGAGTATGCTCAAGCTCAGCTCACCCTCCGTGCCATTGTCACTTCACGTGAAGCCGGCGTGATTATTGGCAAAGCCGGTCAAAACGTTGCCGATCTTCGTGAGAAGACGGGTGTGCGTGCTGGTGTCAGCAAGGTTGTGCCGGGTGTGCATGATCGTGTGTTGACTGTCACGGGGGCGTTGACGGCAATCAGCGAGGCGTATGGTTTGGTGGCTGATGGGTTGGTGAAGGGTGCTCCGCAGGTGGGCATGGGCGGCGTTGTGGCTAACCCGAACACTCACCGTGAGTCTACTGTGTCTTGTGTACTGGTTGAGCTTCTGCTAATTGCCATTCTTTACCAGCCATTCGTCTCCTCATCTCGCACAACCAAATGGGCACGATCATTGGTCGCCAAGGCCTCAAGATCAAGCAGATCCAGGACGCCTCCGGTGTTCGTATGGTAGCTCAGAAAGAGATGTTGCCGCAATCGACCGAGCGTATCGTCGAGGTTCAAGGCACACCAGACGGGATTCAGAAGGCAACGTGGGAGATCGGGAAGTGCCTGATCGACGACCAGGAGCGTGGGTACGGCACGGTATTGTACAGCCCTGCTGTACGTGTACAAGGCGGTGCACCTGCACCTGCCATAAACGGCGGCAGTTACAACCAATCACCGAGGAACTTCAACCGCACAGGCAATGGTGCAGACTTCACTGGAGGCCCGTCACCAGCATATAATCAACGTCGCAGCACAGGCGGCCAAGACGGTGGCCCACCGGGAGCAGTAGAGGATGGCGAGGACATCCAAACTCAAAACATCAGCATTCCCGCAGACATGGTCGGCTGCATCATCGGTCGTGGTGGCAGCAAGATCAGCGAGATCAGGAAGTCATCCGGAGCACGCATCAGCATTGCCAAGGCACCTCATGACGAGAGTGGCGAGCGCATGTTCACTATTACTGGTGGCCCGACTGCCAACGAGAAGGCTCTCTACTTGCTGTATGAGAACCTTGAGGCGGAGAAGATGCGCCGCAGTCAGATCCCCGAGGCCGCAGCGTAGAACGCATCTGGTCACGGATCTCCATACCCTCGAGCTCAGCGACGTATCCCTAGTGTTATGCTTGGTCATTGAGGTCCATCATGCAGCAAAGAGCTACAGCTTGCGGCATCAAACAATTACACTAGGACGACGAGCACGGAAACACACACCACCACCACCAACACCAACACCAAAAGCATGTCTTCTCTCTTCGTGATCGATCACGACAACCCCCCCAACTTTATCACCGACCACAGATCCTCTCCTTCATGCTCATAACGATTGTCATGATGCTCACGCTTCTTACGACGACGAAAAAAACAACGGCTGAAAACGTTACTGGCGAGCCCTTAATTGACCCCGACTACCTTTCACCACTTCATTGTCATCCTATCAACACGTATCGAAACAGCATCATTTGTTGCTGGACTTGACTGGGCGGGCGCTTTCACAGTTCGACCACAGCAGCATTTGTGCTTCTACTGCAGTATCCGCATGGTGGAATGGACTTTGTTTGTCGCTTTCTGTTTGCGGAAAAGGTGTTTTTGGCATAGCACTATACCATTTGCTACCAGTTGCAGTTGTTCATTGAGCGCGGGTGGGTGGGTGTGTGGGTATGGAGTAAGTCTTTTGATTGGTATGCACTGCACTGCGCTTGTATGTAGCATTGCGACCGCATGGCGCACGTAGGGCTAGGCTTACATTTTACTGTCAAGTATGGAAATGTTGATGCGTGGTAAAGTTCACTTGGACTTCTCACCAGGGGTTTGCGTCACATCAGATTGCTTCTTTCGACTGCTGGGAGACAATCCGAATGTGACACCGCGTGAGAAGGTGAAAGATTGTCTAAATGCTATCAAGTAACAGAATGCGGCGCTCGAACGCTGCAAAGCTCGCTTTTGCTGGACCTAGACGCTGCGCTTCCTTTTCCCTTTCCCCGTCTACTAGACTTCGTTGCTCATGATCGCAACCATGGCCCTGGACTCACGCTTTCCCTGGCGGTAGGATTCTTCGCGCTTCATTGCATTATAGGTAAATCTTGCAAGTGCGTGAGCTTTTAGACGTCCGGAAGTGCATCTTGTATCAGGACCTCGGTCTACCGCGGCGGCGGTGGCTGCGGCTGCGACGGATGCTGTAGTTGTTGTTGTTGCTGCCCCAGTCTTGGCTGATCGAGGGCGGAGTATGCGGTGGGATAATGCATACTAGCCGACAAGCCGAAAGGGTCTGCGTCGAGCATAGGATCGTTCGGGTCGATCATCTGACCTCCTGCGAAACCACTCGGGCCGCCTCCAGCACTCATACCGATCTGGCTTGTTGGCGGGCGTGAAGCGGGCATCAATGGCTGCTGATGTGGCTGCGTATACTGAGGATGATGATGCTGCTGCTGCTGCTGCTGCTGTGTGGGACCCGGGTGATGAGAGGCTGGCTGCTGCTGCTGTTGCGCATGATTGTAATGCTGTTGATAGTATTCCTGCTGGACGTGCTGCTGCTGCAGTTGCTCGTCGACATCATATTGCGCCGGTGGGTAAGCACCATGTAACTGCGTTGGCGAAGGATCGGAGACCTGATCTTGGTCTTGGTCTTGTGGATCGGCGGGCTCATCGAGCATCGACTGTTGTTGGGTATCGTACTCCTGCTCTACACGCACCAAAAATCAATCTAGGACGAACACAGTTCTTTGTAAGAGGGAGTGGAGAGACTTGCCGAGCTGATCTATGTGTTTTTGGAATGGACTGGGGTAGTATGCTGATGCTGGTGAGGGTTGTGGGACAGCGCTTGCGATGCTGGTCGTAGAATTGGCGGTCATTGGTGGGTTCATGCTGCTGTGCTGGCTTGCGGTCGAGTGACTCGAAATTACACTGGCGTTGCTCTGGAATTGGTTTGGTGGAGTCGGTCGAGCTTGCGGTTGAGGGTTCAACATCGGCTGCGGCGGCAGAGGAGGTGGATAATAGGCTGAGTTAAGCGGCTGCTGCGATGATCGATTGTAGCCGTGGTATTGCTGCACTTGTCCCTGAGCTAGTACACCAGATGTTGGTGGAGTAATCCCACCTTGGTGCATTGTTAGTGGTGATCGTGTCGGAACGCTAGATGGTGAAGAAGCGTGAGAGGAAGGTGTTGGGTGGCCTTGTGGTGATGCTTGGGGGAAGGTCATGTCTGAATTCGAGTGCCCAGGAGCCAGCTTTGGAAGATGGCTCTGACCGGTAGTACGTCGAGCGTGCTGTTGCTGGACGGTGGTCCGCTGTAGAGGCGCTGGAGGCTGTCTAGGTTGCGAGATGCCTGGAGGTAGGAGGCCTGGCCCTAATATGGGACTGCCTGTCTTCATGTTGAGTTCCGCTTGCACGTCGATGCCTTAGGAATGTTAGTGTGAAGTCCGGATGATCTGGCTTGTTGGGACATACCTTTCTCGAGTAAGATCCGCTCAAGCAGCGAGTTCTTGTATCGTAGCATGAGACACTCGTCGGCAGCTGTCCGCTGACTCTGTTGGAGATGCGAGAGTTGTTCTTCGTTCTGCTTGATGTTTGCTTCGAGTTGCTTGATGTATTCCGTACGACGCTCTCGAAACGCTGCCTGTGCTTGCCTATTGCGCTGCTTTCGCTCTTCAGACGTCGCATATATCTGATTGACATATCAGTCGAAGTACACTACGCGAAGTAGACATAATACTAACAGGCTTCCTTCCACCTTTCCGCTTTACTGGCTGAACTGGCTGTTCTTGCGAAGCATCGGGTAGACCGTCTGGCTCCGGCGACGACTCCACAGAACTAGGCGTGCCTTCCGCAATGGGCGCATCCTCAAGCTTAGTCGAAGCGGCCATGCTTTCATCCATCATACTGCTATCGCCCATCTGCAGGTACCCGGGCGACCGCGCCGACCCAAGACCAGTCAGCCTGCGACGTCAAGCAGACGCTAGACCCACAAAGCAGAGACAAAACGGTAGTGAGTGCCCAGAGCGTCGGGTGCGAGTCGTGCGTGCTTGCGTGGTTGGGTGTTGCGATATGGGCGGATTTGCTAATAGGCTCAGATAAGAATTAAAGTGCTATGAGAAGAAGAAACGAAGTGTAAGAGGTAGCTAATGGAAACACGTCAGAATTGGCCGCCGAGCGCGCGTGCGGAGCCGTTCAAAAGTACTCTGGTCGAGACGGATGTGGCACAGGCCGGGAAGGTAGGTGCCAAATGAAAATTCTGTCCTGCTCGGTGGTGGAGGTGGTCATGAGGGCACTTTGACTCTCTCGCCTGCTTCCTGAAGATACGACGAGGATATATTCCTTCGAAGGGCTTACTGTTGATTCGCGTGTGTGGTTGAAACTCCTCTCCGTCCACTCTATGATCCGACCGTCAGCCCTGCCAACCAAAGGACGCAATGGATATTGATTGACTTGTTGCGGAAGTGGAAGGTGTGGAAGACGAGGCCGTTGGAGAAGCTCGCACGCGGCACTGCAGGGATCGGTCGCCTCGGTGAGCATCACTCTTGCTCAGCGCTAGATCTGAAGGAGCATGTTTAACCGAAAACCCATGCTCCAGACTCGTGCATCTCCTCGGGTCTTACCCGCTGCTACGTTCCTACATCAGAGCGATATAGCAACATCAGCATTTGTGCTCTGCGCAATTAGCAGAAGAGACACTGCTGGGCAATAATGGGGTAGCTGAGACCATGCTTCAGCCGACATACGAAACGCATGCCGAAGACTCGTGGTCGTGGGGTGTGGTACGGCAATGCATATGGTCGATGTCTCAATGGCAGGGACGATCACTATGTCGATCCTGCGTCTAGAGTGCCTACGCCATACAGAATAATTCGGTCCTCACACCGTTGCTTACAGTCGGCCAGGATGCGCTAAAACCTACGTCGTCTCGTTTCGAGATCACAGAATCCTCCAGATCTGCATCCAGATGGCTCTGGAAAGAACATGCAGTGTTTCATATCCTTCTGATCAGCACTTCCGCAGGCCATCCTAGCAGTACCAATACGACGTTCTTTTCTACATATGCAGGGCACCGCCTAAGCATGTGCTGTCGCGTGACAATCGCATGCCCTGTGTACCAGGGGCAAGTATCGGATGTCGCCTCAGGATGACAGCTTCGGCTCTCCATCCAGTTTGAAGATCTCAACCTGGTGTAACGCCCGCTTCTTATACAGCTACATGCATTGATGCCTAGAGATGCAAACACAACCGAAGATCATCAGGTGCAGGTCAAGACGATATGACGCTCGCATGCTCTCGGACATGTTGACAGTCGACGTCTGCGATCTCGGCTCACAAGCATCAGTACGGATCCGGAACCAGACCTAAGGCGCACTTCCTTCGAGAGACCGGTAACGCTCGCGTCTTGTACCGCTGCTGCAATCTCAGGGCACGACTGCCACTTCCGTGAGCTCACACTTTACTGACATGACCTCCCGTCTGATCAGACCTGTCATTTGCAACCTTCGACACCCCACCAGCTCAGATGGTAGATGAGATTTCCAGTACATCACGATCATAATCAGTCAGGCACTGACCAGCCAGACCTACAAGACGAAAGTGTAAGGTAAGGTCTTCGATTTCTGCTGACAGGACAATTGGTTGACCCTGAGTTCCTTCTGCGTCTTCTCGTCGCTCCTTCAGATTCACTCTCTTTCCATCATTCCCGCTGAACCTTGACTGGGACATCTGAACTTGTTTCACGATGACCACCGATAAACATGCCAAGCGCTTCTATGCGCAATACCGATCACGCCAATGGCAGGCCGTGTACGGGCATACGAGATTTCAAGACCAAAGCCTTTGCCAGAAGCACTTCCGCTGGTGCAGCCAGCAACGGCACCGCCACCGAATCCGACTAAATCTACCCGGCAACCTACACCAGCGGCTGCAGCCTCAGTGTGGCCGCCGCCACTATCAAGGCCACTGTCCGACATTCGAGAGATCACCGAGCCAAGTCTAATGGACATGGTGTCCCGATACTCCAACGCGCCAACTCGCCGACGAGAGCAGAACGCACACAAAATCAGTCCGGAGATACGGCACCACTTTGCCAAGGACAGAGGAGTTGTCAAGCATAAAGGTTCGGTCGAACGCAAGTCGTCTGTGCGACGCAGTCTGTCTGGGAGATCAAAGGACACGGCAAGGTCACAAGACGAGCGGTACGGTAACCCTTACGAGGTCGTCGCATCCTCGTCTTACTCGAGTACTCCGGAGAAGTCGAGCTGCTATGCCATACCTCAGTCGAGTGTCCCACACCGATCGTCGTCGTTTGGGAGGTCAGAACCACCGTCCAGAGCTCCCTCACGACGCAACACCTCAATAAGGGTGCCGTGGTCGAAGGAACAGCCACAGTTCTCCGTATCAAACCGCGGCCCCTGTCGTTCGCCTGTCAAGGAGGCTGTACGAAGATCGGATCCAGTCAGTGCGGATTCGGCGCGCAGAGTGCCTTCAAGAACCTTGATTCGGCGACCTCACCCAGTAGATATACTCAATGCTGCAGAGTGCAAACACCCACGAGTCGTACTGGACCTGCGTACCACAGCACCCGTCTTTGTCGGTGGCGGTAGTCTGGAAGGCTTAGTCACAGTCATCATCGATCACAACGAGCGAGCGAAAGAACGCCGTACATTGGGGGTTGGCTCGGTCACGGTCGATCTTCTTGGCTACGAGCAGACGAGTGGTGATCGCAAGGCAACCTTTCTTGCCCTTGGTAGCGACGTGATCGATGCGAATCACCCTCCACCAGCCAGCATGGTTGAGCCATCGAACCCACTGACGCCAGGGGACAAGTTCTGGACTTTATGTCCTTCGAGCTCGACGTTGCCATTCATGCTCAGCTTGCCACTTGATACCGGTCCGCCTCCCTTTCAGTCTCGACACGCGAGCATCCGGTATGTGCTCTGTGCAACAGCACTCATACGAGACGCAGGCACACATTACCGTGTACGCGTATCGAAGGAGGTTCAGATACTGCCCACATACGATCCGGAAAAAGCGCTGGCATCTCTGCCGACACCACTGACTGCTTCAGATGAGCTGCTTTTGCGAAAGACTGGAGGGCACGAACGTATCAGAGTCACTGCTGGTCTACACCGGCAGATCTGGGTCAGTGGGAGCACGATCTTCGTAGACGTGCATGTTGCGAATAAGAGTGGTAAGGCGGTGCGTAAGCTGCAGCTCAGCTTGGAGCGAGATGTGCTGTGCTACAAGCACGCAGCTGCAGACACTAAAGCACTGTCAGTAAGCCAGGCTCGTGTCTTTGAGAGCAACCATCAGTCTACGATAGCGACAAATTCACTTAAAGCCGGCGCTAATGAGTGGAATGGCGTACCACCACACAGCTCAGAGATCCGAACATATGACTTGGCGATAGCAAGAGACCATGCGACGATCAGGTGTGGAAAGTACTTCGAAGTGCGCTTCTTTCTGAACATCACCGCTTTCATCTCGAGCTCCAAGTCAGTGTCACTACAGCTGCCGATCATCCTCATCCATATGAACTCGATCGATGTAGTCCCCAACTCCGTGGCACAGGTAGCAGCCGCGATCGAAGAACGAAGGGCGCAACAAAGGAAACACGAACGCGAACACAGCCAGGAGTCCCGACTACATGGCCGCTCCAAGCATGTTCGACAAAGATCCGTCTCCTCTCCCGCCGAAAGCACCGCGCTGAGGTCAAAGACTTCGTACCGACCTGGCCAAGCATTCGCAGCACCACACCAACACAGCCTGGAGCAGCAACGAGCCGAGCGAGACGATCTGAACACCTTGCGACACATGCTCGACTCCTCCCCACGCAAGTACATGCCGCAGATCCAACATGCTTTCACCGTCCAGAAGCAAGGCAGTAACATCAGTATCAGTTCACTAGGAGGCAGCGGAGAGCGCAACGGACTACCCTACGCCGGGTCGACCTTCCCAACACCTCCCGTCGTGAAATACGGACGACGCAAGGAAACACGCTCGAACGTGACGGCTACAGCCGCGGCCGAGGGGGTCGATAGTATACGCCAGCGTATGCGACGTATGGCCAGTATCGACACATATACAAGCAGCAGCAAGAGAGCCACCGATGCCAGAAGTGCTTTCGGACCTTGGCACGAGAATACGAAGCCATCACCTCACATTCGGGAGCGAGCCGATACCAGCAGCCATAGCACTGCGCAGACACTGAAACCGTATACCCTCGGTCTACCACTACAACCGAACCCAACCCGATCAGCTTCGCCAGCAACCCCGCCGCCACCAGCCTTCGAAGAAGCAGGCACAAAGCACAAACCACGGATCTCCCGCCCAGCTACTGCTATCGGGACAAGGACGAGGGTCGAGATGGAGGAGCCGCAGGATTTCCGATCAAGACGGGAGAGGACGAGGTTCGAGTTCAAGCCTGTGAGACGGAAGGGGAGTACGAGTAGTAGTCTTCGAGGTCGTGGATTGGGATTGTGGGATAGTGTTCGGAGGAAGACGTCGTGGGATACGGGGGGGTGGATATAGGGTAAATATGTATGTATTGGCTTGGTCTTGTCACGTTCTGTTGTATGCTCACAAGGGCATGCGATGAGACAATCGGGTGCTAGTCTGATACAAAGTTAGCGATCAGTGTAGCAGGCCAAGGGATATGGCCCGATTATGATTTGAAAGAACGCTGTTCTTCGACGATCCTCGCAGTCTCTGAACTCGCTCAGTATCGCGTGACTTCTGGACCTAGATACAAGACTTCCGCAACGCCTGACAACGCCTCCGCAAACGCCGCAGCTAAATCCATCCATCCATCCATCCATCCATCCACCCTCAGACAAACAAATCCACTCCTCCAAAACAAAAACTCTAACAAGCACAACCCTCCTGCCCCTTGTCCCCGCCAGCCTTAGCATTAAGATTGACCTTACTACTATCCGCGCCCGCCATAATCGCCGCCTGTGTCCCAGCTCCAGCGGCAGCATTGGCGCCTGCTCGCCCACCCTTCAAGCTGGCCTCGGGTATCGCGTTCGCGATGGCGGTGAAGACCTCACTGACGTTCAAGCCCGACTTGGCCGAGGTCTCGAAGAACAATAACCCTTCTTCCTCTGCATAAGCTTTAGCCTCTTTGGTCGAGACTTTCCTCACAGCACCCTCATCCGCCGCAGGTTTCACCGCCGCAGGTTTCACCGCCGCCGCCGCCGCCGCCTCCCCTTGCCCATCCTCCTCCCCATCAGCCCCCTCCTCTTCCTCAGCATCAGGGCCATCATCCCCCTCAGCCAAATCAACCTTGTTCCCAACCAAACACACCACAATCCCCGGACTAGCCTGCCTCTGCAACTCCGCCACCCAATGCCTCGCCTTCCCCAACGAGCTCGCACGGGTAACATCATACACCACCAACGCCGCCTGCGCATTACGATAATACATCGGCGCCAAGGAGGCGAAACGTTCCTGGCCCGCGGTATCCCAGATTTCAAACTTGATGGTGCGGGTCGGGAGGTGGGTTTTTTGGGTCAGGAAGGCGGCGCCGATGGTGGGTTCTTTGTTGGGTTGGAAGTCGTTGTTGACGAAGCGGAGGACGAGGGAGGACTGTGGTTAGCATGGGTGTTAGTGGTGGCACAATAGATCTGGACATGTATGGTGGTAGATAGATAGATAGGATGGGCTTACCTTTCCTACTGCCGCTTCGCCGAGTAGAACGAGCTTGACACTACTGCTCGGCTTCGGGGCCGCAGCAGCCTGTGTCGAGTCCGCCATGTTCGATGAGCTTGTCGAGGTTGTTGCGAGTGATGGTGGTGAAGCAGGTTTATTCGCCCGAAGGCTTCGGCCGACGTTGTAGGAGCTCACTTTGATGGTCTGTTGAGTGAAAGTAATAGTAGAGGCCCCACTGACTGATCTCGTTCGCCTGTCCGATTGTGCAGCTTTTGATATTGGTGTGGCGATGGTGGTGGCACAGGCGCAATATCAGAAGCTTCGGAACGATTGCCTGAACGATGCAGCGTCACAGGGTAGCACAGCATGATTGCAGAAGCGGAACTTGCCGCTCACATATTCACTAACAGCCGACCAGGATCTAGTGAAGTGGTACAGACTGCCCTGCTCGTGTTGCCGTCGTCGTCTGCACACATCCATTCACAAATATAACTAAAAATTCCTATACAACAGCTATTACAAACCCCCTTCCGCACCTAGGCGGGAAAGGGAAATCATGATATCGAACCAGCTCACCACGACAAGGAATAACACAGAGGGAGACCATGAGCCTACGACCTCGATCAGAAGATGCGCAAAGGAAAAAACCCCCCTCACCCCTCTCTTTCTTTCTTTCATTCCTCCTCCTCACACCTCCTCCGTAAATCGACTCCCCCGACTATGCTCCAAACTCCCGGGCGTCTCACTCCGCTCAAAACTCGCCACCGCCGGACTCGTCCCCGCAGGCCCAAACCCCTCCATCCCAGGCGAAGAAGCCGTAGCAGCAGGCGTAGACATCCGATACGGACCAGGACCATGCACAGTCGGAGTCCGACGGGGACCAGGCGAGAGCGTCATTTCCTCCTTCCCTGCCGCTGCCCCAGCAACTCCTGCACCTCCTTCTCCAATGGCAGCAGAAGCAGTCCCCGGCTCAAAAGGGTTCTCAGGCGGTGAACTCCCCTCGCCGCCATAGAAGCCGGTACTATCCCTGTAAAAAGAAGTCGTGCTAAGATTATTCTCCTGCGATTGCAAGGGCATGGCATAAGGCACCCCACCAGCAGCCGCCGCACCGCCTCCTCCTCCAACCCCAGCCCCAGCCCCAACCGCGCTCATCCCGGGACTAAAACTCGACGGCATCTTCCTCCCCGTGCCCGCCACCCTCTCGAAACTCCGCTCCGTCCCCGCACCCGCCGTATCCTGACTCCGGTTCTGATGTCGAAACAGTGCCGGCACGGCGCCGAAAACCGGCATCAGGCCTGCACGCTCCGCCATGCCCGGTCCACGAGATACTGAAGATACTTGGTCGTTGGTGGGTGAAACGCCGGTGTTGGCGGGCAGAGCCTGGTGGCCGCCTTGGGCTTTTCCGCGGGACCAGCGGAGGAAGAGCATGGCGATTAGGAGGATTACGGCGAGGCCTGCCGCGCCGCCTACGACGCCGCCTGCTATGGTGCCGGGGGGTGCGGTGTTGTTATTATTGTTGTTGCTGTTGTCGTTCGAGCTGGCGGCACTACTGGTACTGCTTGATGATGCGGACGTCTGCGTGCTTTGGCCGTTGACGCCAGCTCCGACGCCTACTGGTGCGCTAGTAACGCTTTGTCCGTTCAAATTTGTGCTCGTGGGGCTCGGTGATTGGTAGGATGTCAAGGCGGATCCATCACTGCCTGTCGTGGTGAGGTAGCTACCGCTGGCGGCTGGGATGGTGGTCTGAAAACCATTCGCAAACGTCGTCGCATAAGCTTCGTTGGAACGTGAGATCG
The DNA here is from genome assembly GCF_035927965.1 of Recurvomyces mirabilis. Taxonomy (NCBI): domain Eukaryota; kingdom Fungi; phylum Ascomycota; class Dothideomycetes; order Mycosphaerellales; family Teratosphaeriaceae; genus Recurvomyces; species Recurvomyces mirabilis. The sequence continues at coordinate 126,391 of NW_027041970.1, read as the reverse complement.
TGACCAGAGTGCCATCCTCGAGAGTAGAAAGGTAGAATGCCGCGCCTAGAGTCAGTGATGAGGTCGACGATGAGTCTGTCGTGGATGATTCGTCACTTGAAGCAGTTCGTGATGCCGAGCTGGCGAGGTTGATAGTAGTCGAGGTAGTAAAAGTCTTGCCGTCTGAGAGGAACAGATATTCCGACGTAGTGAGGTTCTGCGAAGTCGAACCAGTCGCGCTCAGTCCCGTCGTCAAAGACCCAGATCTAGTCGTTGTAGCAGAGGTGGAATTGGTAGAAGTACCACTGACTGTACCACTCGCTGCAGCAGGTGAGAGACCTATGAGACCGTCCGAAGTGTTCGCGGAGCTGGTGGATGATATCCCGGTGCCCGAACTTGTAGAGGACTGCGTACTGTTTTCCGACGAAGAAGAGATGGCCGAGCTCCCAACAGAAGTGCTCGCGCTGGAGGAGATGACAGCGCTCGGGCTGATACTCAAGGCGGCTGTACTCACCACCGTCGAGATCGTAGCCGTACTGGAGAAAGTGGCCTGGCCAGAGATTGAGGATGTGGTGGTAGAGACGGCGGTCGTGCTCCCATCAATCGCAACAGCCGCCGCGACTGTGACACTCAAAACCTGCTCCAATGATGACGATCCTGTGCCTGCTGCCTGACGCTTCCGCAACTCAGCATAACTGTCCACCGCCCCAATAGCCTGGTTATGTATTTGCAAATGCACCTCCTCGATATGCTGCGGCACCTGTCGTGTAGGGGCCGAATGCCATTGTATCGGTGAGATGTGCTCGACTACGTGCGAATGTGTGCCGGCAGAGACCTCATCTGCATACACGACATCTCCAAAGTCTGCCGTCTCAACCACCTTTCTCCGTTTCTGCGGCGGCGCCATACTGTCGTCCATGTGCTGGCCCCTTGATGCTCTGCCAACTTCTCTGTCCGGCTGCCTAGTACCGGTTGGCGTCCCGGCTAGTCGAGAGATATTGCGAGGCCCTTGTATGCGTTCGATGTCGAGTGAAGTGTAGATATATGAGGATGAAATCCGCGTGGTCTACAGTCGTGATCCCGCAACAAGGCTGATATGCGTAAGGTCGAAGGAGGGCGAAAACGAGTGGACGCCGAACCCGACCTTGCGAGTCCGACCACGTGAGTATTGCCGAATTATTGCGACAGCGTGCCGGTCGATTAGTTGCCGCTGATGACTCTATGTCCCAACCAGTCGAGATGTCGAGAGAAAGTAATGTGCAGTGGTGAAATGGATGAAACAATAATGCGTTGTGATGCGACGTAGAGTGCAAGAAGGCTGCTGTGCCAGAGACCCGAAACGTTGTGCCGAGCGAGTGAAAGGCAAGACAAGTTGCTGCTACTGTACTGCTGCGCCTTTCCTGCCAGGTACGACGACACGACGCGAAAAAGCCGGGTAAAAGCGAACGGTGGCCAGACGAATATCCTGTTGTCAGTGGGTGATCCCCTCCGTCCTATCGCTGCTACTGCTGCCACTCGGTGGCGAAAGAAAGCCCACAGCGATCGAAGGTGCTGGCTGCAGTTGTCAACTCGACCAACTCAAGCGCAAGTGTTTCATACAACGGTCGACTGCTCGCAATGGCGAAGGTTTGAATCGGGGGCAAAGGCTATGATCAGAATAGGGTACCGCCTTTGCACTTTGCCTTTCCCACGCCACAGCTAACGAATCCAAGCCGGCCTGCCTCCCGAGGTGGAGGTCGTGAGGGTTTTGATTGGTTGATGGGATTCTTGCTCGACTCCACTATAGATTGAACGATTGCAGGTTGGAGATTGAGACTTCGTGTGTAGAATGAATTGATGGGCAAAGGCCGGGATCTCAACAGGCAACGCCAATGTCTTCATACATGCATGCACGTGTTGTTTGGTATAGCTTGTCGCGACTATCATTACTAATTACTATTCCATCAAACGCGACAGAAACAACACGATCTATTCCTAATTCCCATCGCACCCCCCTCGCCACGAGTTGCACTTCAAAAAACCCGCTTGGCTCAAACTAGTCCTGCAGGTCCAAACGCTCTCTGCATTTCCAATAGTGCTTCCGAGCCCCGCCAAAAGGCAAATCTCGCTTGACACGGTCTGTGCGCACATTTGCAATGACAGCAGATGGGTCCGGCCGTTATAACTCACCCGAACAGATCATCTGATCTGCTTATGCTTACTGTAGAGTCGTGATATATCTACATGAAACGGTGGGAAGAGAAAGCTGCCGTCACGTCAGGACTGAACTTCCGCTAGACCAGCATCGAATTCGAGGGAAAGCGCAGCAAGATTCCACGAGTCTTCGAGGAGGAGCGCAAGCGCCTCTACATGGGCTAATTTCCGGAATCTTGCTGAACATGAAGTCGTACATGGTATGATCCCTATGCGTCTTCTGCCTTCCAATCTCCGCCGTGCGACCACGTCCGGTAGACCTGCGAAAGACTCGTAATCGCACTACGCATCGTCTGCAAGCCATGCCATTGCTCCAGAAATGGACTTCTGGCCCGCCGATAAGGTCAATGATAGCATCTAGTCCCGACTGCTGATTTAATCGATGATGAGTCGCGATTGTGGTGCCAGCATGAGGCGTCATCCGACCCTCGTGGTTTGCACGTATGATCCATCATCAAAGAACTGCATGATCGACTTATCAAGAGTCGTAGGAGGCAGCTCATTCCTGCTGCCGAGCTGAAGGCGAAGTGTTTCTGTCCTTGATAGCGCAATTTTGTCGAACACTCCATGAAGCAAACATTCACCCCTCGTCAAAGAACCCAGCATCACTACCATCATCGCTCTCGAGCGGTGCAGCCGCCGCCGCAGCTTTCCTCCGTTCCCGTCTATTACCCACCACCAACTCCGCCTTCGCCAGGGCCTTCTGTTGCGATTTCGTCTTCTTGGGCACCGCATCCTTCGCTCCATCCTTCCTGTTCTTCTTCTTCTGAATCTCCAGCCTCTCCACCACCCGTGAATCCGCGACGTCTTCGGCCTGATCCAGCTTGCCCTCGCGCAGAGCCTCAAGTGTACCGTCAACCACGCATTGTCGCACACGCTCCCACATCTCCCGATCACCTAGCCTTGTAAACCCTTCCTTCGCCTCGCCATCAGCCTCCGGACTACCTCCCGCAGTCTCATCCCTATCCCCATCCATCTTCTTCTTCCGTGGAAAAAGCGGCACATACTCCCTCTCCAACGGAAAATAAACAGCATACATAACATCCACCTCCGCCTCCCCCAACAACCTCTCCAGCACCCCCCTCGCCTCTCCTCCCCCACCCCGCTCCGCCTCAGCTACCTCCTGCACCCTCTTCCTCAAAAACTTCACCCTCTTCCCCGCCCTCTGCCGCTCAAAAAACCTCACCTTATGCCACCGTCCAATAACCTCGCTCCTTCTCTTCCTGCGTTCCGTCTCCCCCAATTCCGTCTCAGCACTCCTCAGCGCCCGCTCCTTCTCCTCCCGGATCGTGGCGGGGAGCGCATCGTTATGTTCGAGTCCTCGGCGTAGACTGCGGATTCGTGCTTTCAGGTCGTGGACCGTGTGGGCTTTTTTGAACGAGGCGCCTTTTATATGGGCGGGTTTTTCTTTGCGCGGGCGTTTGGTGGGGCGTTGTTGGTTGGAGTCGGGGGGGACGAGGGCAAGGCGGGAGGGGTGGGTGTGCGGTTCGTCGCGGGGGCGTTTGTTTGACATGTTGGCCGTATTGCACCGTATAGGAGTAGCGACTGGAAGCGGAGGAGTTGTGCATGTGAAAGTGCTTTTGTTAGTCGGGAAAATTGTAGATGACTAAGCCCATGTCATGTCTCGGGAAAGGGACAAACTGACGACAACGTGCAATTGTCGCAGTACATCCTCTACACCAATCCGCGCCGTTGATCGGTGCATATCCCACCATCGCATCATCACGAGATCATCGTAGCGCCAGCAGCAATGATGAACCTACTCTACCACTCCCTCGCCTTCTACCTCACCCTGACTCCCGCCCTCTCCGCCTCCCACCCATCATCCTCCTCCTCCCCCTCAGCAACAGCCACCAAATCGGCGCACGTCACCACCAGCGCCGCAGCCTGCACCATCCGCTCCCCCAACACCCACGCCTTCTTCGACCTCAACCCCCTGCACCTCCAACATCCCGAAGACAGCAAAGCCAAGCACCCGCGCTCCAACTCCTGGAATGCCTCGGGCTATGATCTAGGCTACAACTTCACCATGAACTTCTGCGGGAGCGTGATTGAGGATCTGAGTGATAAGGGAGGGGTGGTGGGCGTGGAGAAGGCGGGTTGGGGGGATGTGGGAGCTTATTATGAGCAAGGCGGCAAGATCTACAGCTTGGGTCAGATGAACGACCGGCCGATTTTCAGGGGCAGGAAGCTGGTGATGAATTATACCGATGGTTCGCCCTGTGGACGGGATGTTGGCAAGAGGGAGCATGTGATTGAAGATCTAGGCAGGAGGGAAATCATCGGCGGCGACGATGACGACGATGATGATGACGACGAAGACGAAGACGACGACAACAAGAAGAAGAAGAAGCCACCGAAAAAAGGCGCCAGCAAACCCTCCCACGACAACGACGACGAGGACTCGCCAAAGAAAGGCGCCGGTGCATCGATCCAGCGCAAATCAACCATCATCTCCTTCCTCTGCGACCGCGACCCCCTCTCCCCCCTCCTCACCCTCTCCTTCATCTCCGCCTCGCCAGACGAATGCACCTACGTCTTCGAAGCCCGGAGTTCCGCGTCTTGCAGCGGGATCGAGACGGCGAAGCAGACACTTTCCCCCTCGGGAGTTTTCGGGGTGATAGTGCTGATAGCCGTGCTCGTGTACTTGGTTGGAGGGTGCGTGTACAGTCGTATGGTGCTGCATCAGAGGGGGTGGCAGCAGTTGCCTAATTATGGGCTTTGGGCGGCTGTGGGGGGGTTTCTCAAGGTAAGAAATCGCCCGCGCGACTTTTCTCTTCCACGATTGACGGGCCTTTCGGTACTGACACTTGGTGATGTAGGATATCTTCATCATCCTCACATCTTCTTGTACCCGCCTCTTCCCGTCCCGAAGAGGCTACACGCGTGTGAATGGCGGTCTGGGCCGCGGTGGGGGGAACGGGAGAGGGAGGGGCGATAGCGATGCGGAGAACCGACTTATAGATGAGTTGAATGAGGAGTGGGATGATTGAAGAGGGTTCGGGCTGTGTTCTGCATTGTTTTTGGTCTTGGGGGGGTTTGGCGTATTGGATAGGTATGGCAGTCCAGATTCCAGCTCGCCGACCCTGGCTCGTGAGCATTTGGGAAAAGTTGGTGTAAGGGAATTAGATTGCGTTACTTATCTGCGATGTAGGACTATATTGAAATTCAACAACGAAGGCGAGCGATCGCACAAGCCCTCACTTCCGCACAACTGCCCTTCTCAGTAGCGGCGCCTCTGACTTCGTTAGAACCTCGCCGTCAATCCCAGTAATCTCATCCCTTTCGATGAGACCTCACGCTCCCCCGTACTTTTTCCGCGCTTCCCCGCATCAGCACCAGGCCCCAGCATACACCCCCACTCCTCTTCCCCCCCTACGCCTGACGAAACCCCGCCTCGTCCCACCAGCTAGCGGAAACTCCTCAGCTCGATCCACAGGCTGTCGTACAGCACCGGGGATATGGTGGGAATCTGGCCAGGCACCTATGCCATTGCACGGGAAGGGTAGGAGTCTGTCTAGTGCAGTCTCCTTGTCATCGTCGTGTGGCGAGTAGGGCAGCCAGACACAAACATATACATAAGCGTTCCGATCTCGACTGAGACTTGGATACTGCCGGCTTTGGCAACGTCGTTTGATCCCGTCTGTCTGGGCTTGCAGCACTGCGTACTCTTGATGGCGGTCGTGTACCGGCAACGGCTCTGCTATCTTCGGAGCTGATGTCGACGGGCCTTGGGACACTTCTGCAGGTGGGTATTTCACTTTTTTCTTGACTGGTGTATCGAGGTCTGTTAGGCTTGTGGTGGGAGACAAGCGGTGCTTGCGCAGAGGCGCTGGGGGAAATTCTGCATCGTCGTGCTGCTGTTGTTGGGGTGTTCGTGCCGGCTCTGTATGCACTGCAGCCCTCGCTTTCTTCCTGCCTATCTGATCTGGTGAGAGGTCCAGTCGTTGGACTGGACGCTTTCTTGGGACGGTGGCGGGTGGCAGAGTGGGAGCAGTCAGCCCAGCAGTTTCATCCCTTGCAACTGAAGAGCGATGTAATATCACCTGTTCGGCTTGATCATGGGTGGTAGGCAGCTGCGCAGGAGTTGTGGTGCTCCGGACGTCCTCCTCTTCCGCTTCCTGCTTAGACGTAGTGATTCCCATGACCCTTGCGCTGCCGTCGTATCAATGATGTGCTTCAGAAGACACGACCTCGTGCCCATGTAGCTCTCAGATCTGGTCAGGATCACTGGAGATGACTTCCTCGATATGCTGATAGTCTATGCAGTCCAGACAAGCAAGTCGATGCGACACCATTCCAGATCTCGGGACAGCCAGAATATGAGTGTCGCGAATGTGACGGACTGTTGCTTGATGTTTCTCGAGAGGCTTGCTGAGATATAGTGTGTGTGCTTCAAGTTCCGTTCTCTACCTCTGCCATATTCACGGAAGCAATCCATTCCATTTATCATCCTCTTCGGCCTCGTCCTCGCAGTCACTAAGTACCACAGTCCAGTCCAGTAGAATCACAATCCCGGCAGCCAGACGGTCGAAAATTCCACTCGCTGCAACAGCCACAGCATTTCCTCAACTCCTGCCCTTCCCAAACAACTTCCCACCCAGCTTCGAGACCTTCCTCACATCCCTTAAAGTCAAACTAACCCTCGTCCCCCTCACATTCCTCCCACCAGCCTTCACAATCCCCTCCCGATCCCCCAATAGATTCCAATTCGCCACCGTCCCCTCCCGCAACCCCACATCCTCCTCCACCTCCGCAATCCCATGTAACGTCTCCGTATAAGCAGCCCCGAACGTCACGAGCAAAGACCGGGGTTCCTGCAGGATCCGCCAACTCCCTTCATTTCTACTTTCCTCCTCAACACCCTCACCCTCCTTACGACTCTCACCCTCACCCTCCGCCATGTGCCCAGAAGCAATCTTAGCAGTAACGTGCAACACCACACTGGCCCCCAAACTAACCGTCGCAACAACAGGCCAATACGCCCCCCCATCCTCATGCGGCATAATCCCCTGACCGGGAAGGTACTCGTTAATAAGACAATGATTCACATCCCCATGCGTCGAACCCTGAATAACTCCCAGAGCCTGAATCCTACTCACCACTGGGTCCTGAAGCCAAGACGGTAACGATGATGCAGAGGAGGAGGTGATGAGAGTGTTAGTTGCCGTGAGCCGGGCAGGCCAGGCCTGGAGGCGACGATGGGAGAGCGCGATCCATTTATTCGGCGGGATGCTTTCCAAAATCTTGGCTTCTTCTGCTTTCGTGATGAAGTTGGGGATGTAGAAGATACTCTCCGGTGGACCGGGGACACGGTGGCGGTCCTGCATCCTGGGATGAGACAATCGGGATTTCCTTTCCTGTCGTGCCTGGGTGTATCTTGTCGGATTTCGTTCAGACAGCTGACTTTGAGGTCAACGCCACCAAAGCGACTCTATTCCTCCCATTATCTGTGTGTATGTGGCTGGAGTGACAAATCATGTGCGGTGTGAACGAGGTGAAGAGACAGCGAGATGGGTCCGTGCGCACATATGCATGAATGTGCCAACGAGAAAAACTGGCTATCAAGATGCTTCAGGGAGGAGCAGGTCACATGGCAAACGCCTGTGACAAGCAACCCGGAGCCTATATCACGGCGTATGTACAGACAGCATGCCGGCTTCCTTCAGCCAGCCCCATGGCGAGCGAGAAAACTAGTCAACTCTCTCTAACTTATCACACTCCACCCTCGACGATCCGCCCAAGACCGAGAACACACCAAAACCCCACATCCTTCTTCACCTTCTCCCCGCCACCACCACCACCACCACTAACAACACTCCTACCAGCCCTCTTCTCAACCCCAAGAACCTCACCACCACCCTCCTTTTCCTCCACGACCTCCCACTCCGCCCGAACAAACACCGGAACCTCCAACACCTCATCACCCTCCTCCAGCCTCTCCCTCTCCATCTCCGCCTCAGTTTTGGGAACAATACTAGACCCCGCTGTGAGAGACCCGGCGACAACCTCCACAACAACGGAAGTCGAACTCCGAGACCTCTCCCACACTTTCCCTGCTTCGGGCTGGCGATCGCCTGCTTCATCGGCGACTGATATGCCTGCGTTATTCCTACCCGTCAATGACGCCATAGCTGCCTGTCTTCCGCCGTCGTTCCGGGTTGTGGAAAACGACGAGGAAGTGGTGCTAGTAGAAAGAGCCTCATCCCAAACATCACCCGCCGGCCCCACCGTAAAAGTAGGACACAGAATCGTGACACGCGAGGCCACTCGACCCGGTGTCGTTGTTGGTGTCGCGAGGGTGATATTCACAGTCTCGAAGATCGGATTGCGGACGGTAAGGATGTATTGGTATGCGGTATGCGGCCGTAACGTAGGTTGTTCAGCCACGTCTGTAGGCCTTAGACGGAAGGAAGGGTGGGATAGTAGTGGGGAAGGCGCATGGAGTGGTTTGATGGAGAGGCGGGGGACGTGGTTTTGTGCCAGTAAGCGGATCTTGTAGCGGAGGTTGTTGACTTTTGGGTCTGGACGCGAGAGGAATTGGCGGCATGTTCTGCAGCGTCTTCCTTTTCGCGTTCGTAGTGGTGTCGCGGCTGGCCAGAGATCGTCCAGATGTCGTGCATTATTGTTGTGGGCGGATGACAATCGCTGCTCCGGCGCTGTAGTATCCTCCCAAGAGAGTCCCTCGATCTGCTGCAGCAATGCGTCCTCGGCCAACTTGTCGTCCTGGCCATATGTGACGGCGCCTTCACTCTCCCCTCCAGCCTCCCTCATCGGCTGCGGCTTCTCCCGACTCTTCTTCAGCGCATTGACAGACAGCCCACCATAGATACTCATAATCCGAGCCAGATTAGCAGGCGACCCATATGGACTACTGCCATAAGCAGCCTGAGGATCTCCCGCCTCACTAAGCTGTGCTTTGTAGAATGTGAGGAGCTTGTCGAAAGCATCCTCCCGGCCATAGCGCTGCGTGTAGGTCTTCTTCGTCACATCGCCTCCGCTGTCCGTTCGGGACGTGATGCGGCTCTTCCTCTGCTTGGCCAGTTGCTCTGTAATCTTCGTGGACTTGCTGAACTGCACGCCGATGTCCAGCGAGCTCCAATCACAATACTGACATTGCAAAAGATATGCTTCCTCCCCAGCAGCATCACTGGGTTTCAACCTCTCACTGCCATTCTTCTCCTGCGGCATGACAGCTACAGCCAAGAGGGCCGTGCATACTGGGCAATTGCAACAGTTCCTCGCGCATCTACATCCACACACGTCAGCCAATCCTCAAGCTGGCCAGATGTGCTGTTCCAAGCTCACCCGCCTACCTATTTCCATCCGCCTTCACCGTACTACTCGGCACCTCGAACAGGCACTGCGGACAGTACCAGTTGATGATCTCCTCGCCATAGCATATGGGGCAGCGAATTGCGTCGCATTCGTCGCAGAAGAGCAGGTGGTCGAGGGGGTAGAGGGCGTATTCGGCGCGTGGGTCGTGGGAATTGAAGGTCGTGTCTTCGTCTGTGGTGTTGTTGCTGGGTGCTGTCGAGGTACGTCGTGCGGGTGTGATGATTGGGGTGGAGGAGGCGAGATCAGAGCAGGGGCATGAGTAGTGGGTGTAAGGGAAGGTCGCCGCCATGCTTGACGTGGCCTTGAATATGATATGTTCATGAAACAATTTATGCGAGTGCATGTGAGATACCCCGATTCCGACAGGGTCTAGATTCTGGAGGACCGTGCGTTTCTAACCATTGAACAGGAGTTACACCGCAACCAAAGCAATCGATATACGATCAAGAAACAATCTCAACCATGTCATTCGTTACCAATATCGACCCTGCATTGACGAGACCGGATCAGATAGTCTTGGAGAATCTGTTCCAGGACATCCATCGGAGAAAGACTAGCTCAATCACAGAGGAGACGAAGCAAGCCAAGACATTCACGCCACAATCCAAGCCAGAGAAGGAAGTTACGCAACCCGCACCTAATGGCGGCTACACAACCTCCAAAACCCGGGACGATACCGACCTCACCATCCTGAAATCCTTCAACGGCCCCACCAATCCATCCTTCGAGCCCACCATCTTCACGATCTGGAACGCCACCGACATCCACCCGAGCCTAAACAAGTACATAATCCGGCCCTACACCCACCTCGCCACCACCATCCTCCGCCACCCAACCGACGTCGTCTTCCTCTCCCACATCCTATTGTACACCACCACCATCCTGCCCTCGGCAATCTACCTCTTCATCCCCGGAAACTTCACCTGGATCCATGGCGTCCTGCATACAGTCTTTACCATGTGGTGTGCCGGCCCTTTCACCCTAATGCTGCATAACCATATCCACAACAACGGGATCTTGCGCAAGGATAGTCTGGTTTGTAGATGGTTGGACTGGGCGTTTCCCTATGTGCTTGAGCCGTTGATGGGACATACATGGGACTCGTATTTCTACCACCACGTCAAGCATCATCATGTCGAAGGGAATGGTAAGCCATCTCTTCATATTCTCTGGCTTTTGACAGCCCGCTAGGCATACTGACCTGCAGTATAGGACCCAACGACCTCTCCTCAACCGTCCGCTACCAACGCGACGACCCCTGGCACTTCGCCCACTACTTCTTCCGCTTCTTCCTCCTCATCTGGGCCGATTTACCTTTGTACTTCCTCCGCAAAAAAAAACCTGGTCTCGCCCTCCGCGCCTTCCTCTCCGAAGTAATAAGCTACGCCTTCTACTTCACCATGACCTACTACCTCAGCCCCCACGCCTCGACCTTCGTCTTCCTAATCCCCTTCGCCCTCCTCCGCGTGGGCCTAATGGTCGGCAACTGGGGCCAACACGCCCTCGTGGATGAAATCGAACCGGATAGTGATTTCAGGAGTAGTATTACCCTTATCGACGTCGCCGTAAGCATGCTCATACCCATCGCTACAAAAGATCATTCCGACCCACTAACGCATCTGCAGTCAAACCGCCACTCCTTCAACGACGGCTACCACACCGCCCACCACCTCAACCCCTTGCGACACTGGCGGGACCAACCCTCCCACTTCCTCGCCTCCAAAACAGCCTATAGTCAAGGCCGAGCCCTGGTTTTCCACGATATAGATTATATCATGCTTACGATCAAGCTTCTGAGTAAAGATTACAGTTATATAGCTAGACGCTTTGTGCCGATTAGTGAGGAGCAGGCTGGGATGACGGTGGGGGAGGTGGAGGCGATATTGAAGACGAAGGTCAGGAAGTTTAGTAAGGAGGAGATTAATGGGAAGTGGAAGGCGTGAGAGTGTACACGGGACTATGACAGCGTCACGCGTATGCCAGACGACTTTCCCACAGCCAACTTCCGCCGGTCATTCGCACAGACAGCATGGCATCACTTCAAGTACAAACTACGTCGTAGAGACACTGGCAAATACGAAGACTCTCATGATTCCTGGTGCCCACTATCGAGCCACAGAAGGATCCAGGGTGTCCCGCGGAAAACATTCTCGCGGAGTTGTGACTGGGTATGTGAGCAAGCCTGTGGTTGGGAGACTGAAGCCAGCAGTATAGAGCTAGATAGCAGAGAATGGTCATGCGCGATATACAGAGAAACGAGACCGGCCGTGAATTGAAATCAAAAGTGGTATCTACACCAAACCTCAATCCCCGCAAGAGAAAGTTCTACGCTGAAGCAGCAGCGCGCCTCTGAGCCCATCATCCAACTAGCAACCCACGAGGGACAACCCCAACATCGACGCCTTGTCATCCGATCAAATACCCGTGGCCGTGAAAATACGCTAAATCACTGACTCCCAAAAAGAACCTCCCAATCCGTACTCTCGGCCACCAGATCTCCAGACCAATCAAATTCATCAACCATTTCCTCCACCTTCTTCTCATCCCCACCCGCACCACCATCCTCATCCCCATCCCCCGCCTCACCCATCTCCCTGTCCCTATCGTCCCCAATCGCCAACCCCTCAGCCATCCTCGCCAACCCCTCCGGCACATGCCCCTGCACCCCCGTCCCCCAATAATCATACTCGAAATTGATCCTCAGCCTCTCCAACGGCGAAAGCTCGCTCTCCTTGCTACTCAACTCGCTACTCGGAGGCGTTAGTTCCGGGGAGGAGCTGTGCGACGAGAGGGTGCGGCGGAGACCCCAGTCAATGTTATCTAGGTCTACGGGGTCGAAGTCGGTGAGGGTTAGGTCGGTCCAGGATTCTATGCCGGAGGTTTGGTCGCTGTTGAAGGCTGAGGGGAGGAGTTGGGAGACGAAGTCGTCGTCATCTTCGGTGGTGGTGTTTGCATCGGACAGAGTCTCGGATGCCTGCTGAGGAGGCGGCTCGAAGCCCATCTTCGCTTCGATGACTTCTCGCAAAGTCTTTTCCTTGACAGACGCCGCGACTTCAGAAGCTTTACCTTGCGCCTTGACGCTTGAACTGCCAGCTTGCGGCGTACCGATTTCCTGCTTGATCATCGGAGTATTGCTCACATCACGCTTCATGCTCGCACCAGCCAAAGGCTTGGTAGCAATCTTCGTCTCACGCTTGGGTCGGACAGCCAACGGCACACCTTCCTGATCAACCCCAAGCGCGCTCGCCGCATTCTCCAGCATGAAAGCCAACGGATCCTTGACAGGACTATGCTCGTCCTCATCGTGCTTTCGCAACAGTTCCTCCGTCTCGAAACCTTTGGCATTGGCTTCGCACAGCACATCCTTGCACCTCCAGCCCTTGGCCCGCGATTCGCTCTCTTGCTCGGTCTTGACAGGCACAGGTTGCGCCTTTCGCATCTGCTCCGGGGTCTGCGAGGTCTTGGGCCCATTGCTGGGACTCGCCATCATACCACTCGGAGTTCCGGCTTGCCCAGCAGGCGTCGACTCCTGGCTATCTGGCTGGCCAGTCCTGCGCTTCTTGCTAGGAGGGAATTTGAGTTTGTCGGGCGTCAACTCACTACGGCCATCGTACTTCGGCACACCATGCGGACTCGGATCCGAGCCAGGCCAGTCGAAACTCTTGTTCTCTATCGGCGCGGGCGGTGCTTTCGAGTTCGAGGACGCCTTCCTGATATGCCCCTGCTGCGAGGCGCTCTGACCCATGGCAGTTGCCTGTTGCTGTTGCTGCTTGCCCGTGAACGACGGTTGACGCTGAAGTCCTGGTTGTGGTTGCTGAGCCTGAGCCTGCCTTGCCTCAGCCTGCGCCTTCTGCTCGTCCATTCGGTCTTTTGTTGCCTTCAACTCGCGGAAGTACACCTGCAGCATGAGCTCCAGCTGTTTCAAGTCGTGCAGACTCAAGCTCAAGTAATCCCTAATAGCACCCGAGGCGTCCTTGGCATTTTGATTGACCAACAGTCTGGCCCTCATGACACCCATCAGTTTCTTCTCAAACCCCGGTAGCTGCGCGGCGACGACATAGGTTGTCTCCATCTTAGCTACAGGCATCCACAGTCGCCTAAGGACCTCCTGAGCTTGTTCGAGAGTCTGGGCATCAACTGGAATAGGAGGACCTTTGGGATTGGTCCTCGCTACTTCAGTCATCATGTTCTTCAGCTTCTGCTGTAGCATACTCATGTTATTTGACGCTGTTCCTGAAGTCTGAGGGCCAGGCTGTTGCTGTGGTCCGGTACCGGCAGAGCTAGACTGCTGCGGCGTGGATAGCCCCATCTGCGCTCTTTTCAACGCTTCCGCCTGTTGCCGATTCTTGATCTCCTGCATAACATTTCTCTGCTGCTCGGGAGACATGTTGTTGTACTGCTCGATCTGCATCTGCGACATCCCAGCTGTCTGTGCTTGCGGCTTCTTCTGCTGTGCTTGACTGACCTTCGCTGTCGCAGCTTGCGGCATCTGAGCCTGCCTGTTGGCGGATGCGTTTGGGTTTGGAATTTCCATGATATCGTCGCTGTCGCTACCCTGCTGTTGTGGCCGTTTCTGACCAGGCATTGGCGTCGCTTGAGTTGGCTGTTGAGGTCGTGGTGGCTGTTGCTGACCTCGCGAACCCTGCTGGTTAGCCCCGTTCTGGTTCTGCTGTTGAGCACGCTTCAGTTGTGCATTTCTGATTGCCTCCTGCTGCTGTTGCTGCTGCTGCTGGGTGAGCATTCTGGCGTGCGCCTCGCGCCGCTTCTGAATCAAGGCGCCGCGAATCTGCTCGTCTGACATATTTGCCGTGCTAGGGTTGCGCTGCCTGATTTCAACTAAGTCGGCGGCATTAGGCATCGGGACGTTCGGTGCTGCTCTGTTCATCTGTGCTTGATTCAGCTGCATCTGGCCAGTATTCGCATTGCCCTGTTCCACAGACTGCATCGGAGCGGTCGGCGGTACCATCTGAGCTTGTGGCGCCTGTCCATTGGGCATCTGCATGTTCGACAGGCCATTGATAGTAGCACCAGGCTGCTGACGATTGCCTTGCTGAGCCTGTTGTGCTTGCAGCCTTGCCATGTTCGCACGAAGCTGCTTGCCGCCTTCATTGAGCTCCTCCGGATGTGCTTGAAACCACTGGTCCTGGAGATGCTGTACCTTCTCCAACGTCCCAGGCGGCAACGAGTTCCTATTGAGCCCAAGATGGTGCTTCAGCGAGCCCCAGGTCTTCAGATTATCCGGCACAAGATCTTTAATGCCTAACTGTGGTAGTATCTGTGGTGGATATGGACGGAGACTCATGGCTTGTAGCCTGAACTCCTGGTTTTTCTGCAGGCGTTGCATTTGCACGGGGTCGAATTGTGCAGGCTGCTGGTTTGGAGGGGGCTGCGAGTTGAATTGCGGTACAGCGGAAGTCATAGCTGGTGGAACGCCGTTCAAACCCGAGAGTTGATTTGGTGGAACTGCATTCAAGCTCATATTCGGTGGTAGGCCAGACTGTTGACCGAGTCGTGCCACTGCTTCGAAGGCTTGCTTCGGTCCTTGCCCAGATGTCAATGCTCGCATGAACTCTGCGCGCTGGGCCTCCGACATAGTACGCATCCGAGTAGTGATTTCAGGACGTGCCACGAACTGTTTGATAGAATCCAAGCGCTGCTGATTCATTACCTGTGGGCCTTGATTAGGTTGTTGCACACCTGCGCTGTTCTGGTTCATCATCTGCTGATGATGCTGCATCAATTGTGTGGCCGAGTTCGCAGGCGTCTGAGGAGTCTGTTGTACCCTGTTTTGCTGAGGTGTACCAGGTCCATTCTGACCAGGAGGCACCATTGGTCTGTTCAACATTGACATGGCAGGACTGTTGAGCTGGCCAGCCGGACCGCCGTTGAGTACGTTTGGAGCATTCAGTCCGCCGGGCTGGCCACGGAGCTGCTGTTGCTGCTGTAACGCCTGCCTTTGTGCGAGCAGATTTTGCTGTTGCATCCGCTGCTGTTGTTGCTGCTGCAGTAACATACGCTGCATCTGGTCTTGCTGTGGGTTGTTATTCTGGGTGCCCAGCATCTGCGGATTGACGTTCTGCGGAAGACCTCCCATGCTGAAGTTGTTGTTGTTGCTTGCTGGCACAACTTGCTCACCAGACTCCTGCAACTTCAGTGCGTTGGCCTGCTGGCCCAGAATACTGGAGAAGTCGATATTGGCCCCGCCAGCCTGTGCCCCTGACAGCTGCGAGGTGCCTCCATTTGTCTGCAAACCACCGAGTTGCTGCTGCTGACCTTGTCTTCTGCGGGTGATGATCTCTCTCGCGCGCGAAAGAAGCAGCCGCGTCAAAGGGTCTTGGCCTCTGGCAGCAAAGTTCTGGCGTTCAGGTTCTGACATGCGGGCCAAGAGTGACTGGCGAATGCTGTTCTGCTGATCCTCAGGCATATTATTCTTCAACTGCTGAGCCACTTTAGACAATTCCTGAGGATCCACTTGTTGGAGCTGCATGCGAGAATCAAGATTGCCATTCATCTGCTGCATGTTGCCAGCGTTCATGTTCGGCATCTGGGTCGGCATTCCGGAATTCTGCAGGGCAGCAGGGTCAATGTTGCCTTGCTGCGGCTGCTGAAGAGATGCGGGTTGCATCTGACGCTGCAGATGTGCCAGCATAGCCGGGTTCTGTGGGTTGCCGTTCATGCTCACCTGACCGTTCGCCATCCCCATGCCACTATTGGGTAGATTCATACCGGCCATGGAGTTGTTCGGCATGCTGTTCATGCCATTGCCGTTCGGCATTTGCAGGCTGAGTTGACCGTTCTGTATACCTTCCTGTCGCTTCTGCTGAATGTCTCGAAGCTTACCTTGCATATGTTGGAAGTACTCTTCCTTGCTCTGAGTTTGTTGAATGGTGCGTGACTCAAACAAAAGTGCGACTTCAAGGCATTGCTTCCACCCATTACCAAGGAGACGTAAGGCGCTCACACTAAAGCCGACACCGGTCAGTATATTTCCAGCAACACATCTAATATGAGAGGCATTTCGTGATGGCTTACACTTGCATAGTCATACCCGCACGCTGACCCATGTCGAATGTGGACTGCCATCCTTGACCGAGTGCGGTCTTTCCTTCCGTCAGCTGCTTCGCAATGACAGCATACACTTGCTGGTGCTCATTTGTAGGCTGCGCTCGCTGCATTGTGTTTATGTTCGGCATTATGCCGCCGGGCGGCATATTGAGCTGCTCCATGGCGATTCTGCGTGTCCTTGACTGGTGTCGTCTGATAAGGCACTCCGAGTACAGTCTAGATTGCCAGTCCTTGTTCGCACGGTATGTAATGTGGCAATGAAGTCGAGGAGATGTAAGAACACGGGCTCGCGAATTGGATCTTGCAAGAGCAGCGGTGGCACACACGACCGCCCCTGGAAGCACAAGCGCGCTGTCTATGCCGAAAGCCGCTGAAGACGCTCAGCTGTTTGGCCGAGCTCGAACGTAGTGACCAGCGATATCTTGTGTCAAATTTATGGGTGCATAGCCAGCGAAGAAGCAAGAGACAAGTTGTGTGGCGAACAAGACCAGGAGTTGGAGGTACGCACGCGTAGGCGGCCTCTCCTTGACAGTGAGGCGGGCAAGAAGGCTTGCGTCGCCCTATCCCGATACCTTCCTCGTGCGATACTTACAGTGAATTGGCGGTTTCGGGTGTATCGATATCCAGCTCCAGTGCTCCTGTGGACAACTGAGAAGTGAGAGAATCGTATGCCTTCAGTTCGGTTGAAGTTATTGAGGAGGTTCTCTTGGTCACCGGACTCAGTGGTAAGGCTGAAAGCTAATGCATGGCGGTGTCCTGTCGTGAAGGTAAGCTGATTTCTCCTCGACAAGATTGATAGTTCCAGATGGCATGGAATGGCAATCTAATGTCCGCACCCTCCACAAGCAGCTCACAAGCACAAAAGATTGGAAATGGAAGTCGAGAACTCGCAGAATACCAGATTGAAGGCGCAAAGATGATTTACGGAGCAGCTGATCTCATGCAGGACGAACGGGGATCGCCAACGGAACGGACGCTAGTGGTGTGTAACAGGGAACGGCCCTTGGGATGTCTCTCACACACGTCCAGATTGGGAGCAGATGCCCTTCAGAAAATGGATCCAGTATTCCCAGCGAAAAACGTACTTTATCGCACTACTTGATTGCCAACAGCAGACAAGGCACGTATTGGTGGAGCTACAGTGTAAATCACGAGAGTTGATCCGCCCGTCTCGGCGCCTCCCCGCGCTCTGGAATTAGCGCAGCCATGAAATTGAGTTGACCAGGATCGGCCTTCAAGTATCGCATCTATAGCGTCCCCGTAGACTACCTCACAGAAGCAAGTCCAGAAATCGAGTTCTTGTTGAAAAGTCAAGCAACCTCTCGCGCGTCCACCCCACTGAAATTTCTTCCAGAAGTTATGGCATCTAAGAACGCGGCATGCCGTTCTTCGGGGGCGACAGACGTCCGTGTGGCACATCCGTGAATTCCTTTGTTATGTATGTAAGTCTGTTAGTCGTCTACCACCATTAAGCATCTTGACCGTTCACGTCAGGCGGTTTAAGGCATCACTGCAGGTACCTCTCGTCACTGCTGCCTTCACAATTGACATCTCACTCAAGGATTGAGTAAGCCAAGGTGCTGAACGTTGCCATAGTCACATTGCGTAGCCTTATATGCCGGGGATACGAATATCCCTCGAATACTTCCGCTACAAGTTGCATTCAGACGCCCTCATCCACAGTCTCCATCCACACAGTTATGGACCGCTTTACAGCATTGATTGGTGGGGAACACAATCTACCTCCAATCAGCGCAAGAGCTGAGCCGCTCGAGCATGAACAAAAACAGACCAATGGTGCAGCTATGCACGATCTCGATGGTCTTCCTCCGCCTGAAGTGATCATATCTCGCAACAGAGTGTTCGAAGAAGAGGCTTGGGAATGGAGAAAACGTAGAGTGCAGATTGCCAACGAAGCTAATGCGGCTCATCACAGCATCGGTCCTGCCATGCCACAGCCCCTGGTCAACCAGCCTGAACTCGACACAACATCTATGGCTCACATGGGTGAATCCGCCCCACGCGGCTTCGCATTCAGTCCTTTTGTGGCGGTCACCAAGTTCTGTTACAAATACGTCCCCAAACAGTACTCGCAGGCTCTTGCCTCAGCTTTTGTACGTCCACTCCTTTCGCTGCGAGAGCTTCATCACTGATCAACAACACAGTGGGACAGTAACAAGATCTACGAGCGTGGGTGGGACCTGTACTACATCCACAGCGCCCACGAGCTATCAGGAAAGCCACACACATACGTCTCACAGTACCAATTTCAAGCACTACTTGACGAAGTCAACCACGCCTTCCCAAAGGCAGACATCAAGCTCGGAGACGACATACGCGAGGAGGGCATGGTTTTAGACTTTGACAGCCTTCCGGATGAGCTCCGTCCTCGCTGTCTAGGCCGCTTACAGTCTCGTGAGCAGTACGACACTTGGATGCTCGAAGCACCCATCACACCAAAGTCGGGCAAGATGCCCGCCGATCGAAGTCTTGAGGCGTTCAGGGCCATGCTCGAGGCGACTGCGGAGCTCGGCAAGGCGAAGTCCAAGGCAAAGAAGAGAGCGAGTCATCAAATGGTAATCCAGAGCAGGCAAGATATGGGAAAGCAGGTCTTACGGGCTCAGCGTCGCTTGGGACTGAAAAAGAAGAACGATGTCGATGATCTAGAGCGCAGCATGGCGAAGCTCGACATTACTGCTTTCGACCCGACCAAGCTTGCGCCGTTTCCGTTTGAAGATGATGCCATCATTATTGCTGTAGACGTTGAGGCATACGAGCGATCGGCAAGGATTATCACTGAAGTTGGCATCGCCACACTCGACACTCGCGACCTCCACGACACACCTCCAGGCGCTATTGGCCAAGACTGTGGGTGGAACAAACACATCCGCGGGCGTCACTTCCGTGTCATTGAGCACAAGCATCTATGCAACCACGAATTCGTGCAAGGCTGCCCAGATCGCTTCGAATTCGGCCAGAGCGAATTCGTGAGCAGCGCGGACCTGGCCTCGACTCTTACTTCCTGCTTCCACGAGCCGTTCAGCAAGAAAGCAGCCGACGGTACTCTTCTCCCTTCTACAAGCGGCGAAGACAAGCGCAATCTCATTCTGCTGGGCCACGATATCGGCCAGGACGTCCAGTTTCTCCACAGCATCGGCTTCTCTGTCCTCAATCGTGGTAATCTGACCGATACCTTTGACACTGCTGCAATGTTCAAGTCTCTTACCAAAGACGTCAACCCAACATCA
This sequence comes from Recurvomyces mirabilis, assembly GCF_035927965.1. Classification (NCBI taxonomy): domain Eukaryota; kingdom Fungi; phylum Ascomycota; class Dothideomycetes; order Mycosphaerellales; family Teratosphaeriaceae; genus Recurvomyces; species Recurvomyces mirabilis. The sequence continues at coordinate 106,568 of NW_027041970.1, read as the reverse complement.
CTCGGCAGAATCCTTTCGAACTTCGACATGATGGGCTGGCATCTGCACAATGCAGGCAATGACGCTGTATACACACTCCAGGCTATGCTGGCCATCTGCATCAAGGACGCTATGAGCCACGACGAGGAGGAGGCTGTATCTCAACGTGAAGCTGTGAACCAGCAGCGTACGAATGTAGCGGTAGACGCAGCACTCGAGCGTCGCGCGGATGAGATGGAGGGGTGGGACCTACCTGATGGCGAGGATGGTGGTGTGGCTATTGTGCCTAAAGAGGAAGACTACGAGTCGAAGAAGACCAAGGCTGCTCGAGCTCTACATGGTCCGCCTCGTCCGCCGCCAGTGTCTGCCCGTGGATTGTACACAACCGGTGGAGCACCTCTGGATGTGTAGAAGAAGGGTCAGATTTGACGAGTGGTAAGACTAGGGCTCGCAGGAGCTTGTTATGAACATTCAAAACTATATCAGCCATAGCTGATGACCAAAGAGTTGCTTTTGGCCATTGCAGTTTTTCCAGTCTAGAAGATCATCTCGTGGCTAGAGTCAAACCTGACTGGACCATGGGACGGATGTGGGCGAGCTGTCCATAAGAATCATGATAACGAAAAATGCAGTACTTACCATAATGATCTCACGTGAGCAAAGCGGTCTAGAAGAGAGCACTAACGTGCGTCCGACGCTGTCATCTTACGAACTCTCCATCCCCCGCAAACCAAAAGTAGATTCGTTGCCTTGCATCCCTACGTTGTATCTTTCATCGTATTCATCGGGGTGGGAGGCGACTAATAAGTCACAAACAAAAGAGATTACGGAGGTGCCACACGGCCCGCAGCACGACACGTGGGATGCCGTGGGTACATCGTTACATTGCCTTCCGATTCTGCGTTTTCATCGCCATGCACAGTCTGGAAACAGGTCTGCCAGGCTGCTTGTATCTCAACGCCATAATCTGCTCGCTGGAATGTCGACATGCCGCCTGCGCGCACTGCACGGCGACAGGAGCCAGCAAGCTGTGAGAGTTGCAGGAAAAAGAAGCTACGCTGCGATCGCAACTTTCCCTGCAGTAACTGCTCCGGCCGGTCGATAGTATGCAGCTTCGAGGGTCGCAGAGCGCTTACACCTGGCGATGATCTTCAGGGCGATGAGTTGACCGAGCTTCGAACAGAGAATGCTCGGATGCAGGAGAGGTTGCGGAGACTGGAGGCCGTAGTCTTTGCTAAAGATGAGCCTCCCACGACTGCAACTGGATCCTCCTCGGTCGTGGACTTTCCCGTGCGACATGTAACGACCACATCGAGTCCCGATACTGAATCAGCCAACGGATATGGAGAGATAGTAAAGGAGTTGGAGAGCTTCGGTTACCAGGACTCAACCACACTTCTGCGTGTCGCCCAGAGTCTCACGCCACAGATCGATACACTAGCGAATATCGTGCTCCGCACATCGTCCAACTCACTCGCGATAATCCTTCTGCCACGTTTTGAGGAATCCCTCCTTCTAATACAGCGGTGGCGTGAACATTTGGACGCACTCGAGCACATTCTTCATGTTCCCACGGTCAAGAAGAATACTGCTGTATTATTTGACGCCATTGCTGCTGGTCTGCCACTCTCTGCGCCGATGTATAGCTCTTTGGCAGTATTACTTGCAGTCATAGCTAACATCACCGAGTACTGGACACTCGGTGGGGATGATAAGGACTCAATATTTCCGTCTAGAGCGGCTGCTCTTACCGTCGCAAAGTACTGGCTACGATCGGGTTTGGACGTCCTGGAGCAAGTGTGGCGGACCACTGGTCCGGATGTTGGTACAATCCAAGCCAAAATTCTGTTCATGTTCTTCATCTTCCACATGGAGGGGTTCTCAGTCAAGGGCCGTCACATGATGTCGAGTGCCGTGTCGGATGCCCGGAATATTGGGCTTCACATGACCGACGCACCGCGCAGTAAGGTGCGAGGGACAACTCAGGACGAGATCATAGATGCTGAAATACGTAGGAGAGTATGGTGGCATCTAGTCAGTACCGACTGGAGTGCGGCTCTGCTTGTTGGCCCATATGATGGCGTTTACACGGTTCATCCGCATCACATGCAAGTGAAGAGACCTAGAAACATCACCGACGAAGATCTTGCAACCAAGCCAGCAGACTTCGAGAGACCGGCCACTGAGCTTACATCTACGACTTACTACCTGTCCCGCATTGTACTTGGTAGTATCTGCCGAGAAGTCGCAGACACACTCATGCAGATGCAAAGTGCCTCAGATATCTCTTCGATACCATACGGTCGTATACTTGCCCTTGACCGGAAGTTTGTGGAGCTGATCGAGGGACTTCCGGAGACACTGCGTCTCGAAGGCGATATTGTCTTGAAACCGAGCCAGGTAGACACCGGCTCCAGAAATGGCCCAAATATCAAGCAGAGATACTTCACTTATCTCACGACCGAGGCTCGACGCTGCAAGCTCCATCTACCCTACCTCTTCCGCGTGCAACAGAACCCTGATTACACTTTCTCTCGCGAGACATGTCTACAGTCTGCACGCAACATTCTAAGGCTGCGACGAGTCTTGCCTTCCGAAATATCAAACCTGCCTTGCTCGGTCAAGATGACTGGCCTCTTACACCACTTCTGCTGCGCCATCATAATACTGGTCATGGACTTGTGCGTGAACAAGTCTGCCAACGACGCCGATGATGCAATGCGTAAGGAGGAGATCGTCTCCGCCTGCAAGCTCGTCGAGGACGCTAAGGAGACCTCTCCTGTAGCTGCGTCCTTTTCCGGATCCGTCGACCTCATCCTCAGCAGACATAACATTCAGCTGCGCCCACGGAATCATGGTGGGATGGGTTCGCCCAGGATCTCTAAATGTGCTCAAGGCAAGGTACCTGCATTTGGTGCTGGTTTCTTTCCACCTAGTCTTGACAGGAGCGTACAGGTACAAGACGCGCCAGACTATGATATAGATATGAATATCGACTTCGATGCATTGTGGCAGAGCTATCTCGATTTCGACTCTGGACTAGGCTGGGATGGCTCACTGGACATGGATGGATCTGCGTTCACAATCTCCGGCGCCTGACTCTCTGATACTGTTGGGGAATCTTCTACAATGTACCCGTGATATGCGTGCTGTGAGCGATCCCAGCACAGTACCGGGTAATCCTCATGGAGGTTTGTGGATATCGGTGCAGGACTGGTCGAATTTCAAGCCCTGTTCATGCCAAATCAGACATTGACAGGAGTCATAGCCCCCTGAGGAATCGCGATCCTTATCATTCATGTCAGCACCACTCCAAGTCAAGTGGCCATTGCTTTCATCATACGACGGCAGACTTCTGTTCGGAGTCGTAGTCGTCGTATATGCGCAGATCAGCAAAGATTCACCCTCCGGCCAACGAGTGGTCAATGGCGATCTGCCTTCTATAGTCTGTAGAGAGCGCTTCAAAATGCGTTTCCCTACCAGATACGCCACTTCACGTCGATCGGCAACTCTAAAAAATGGAAGAGACAGCCAGCCATGCGTCCCGTGAGATTCTCGAACGTCAGGCAGTGAGGAGATCGATTACCCCGATCGTAGCATTCCTTTGGTCGGCTTTCATTCCGCCCGTGGACTCTCCGCGGTTCCTCCGTGTCTCCGCGGACTGTCCTTGGCTCGTACTGACCTACCTTGCCATCTCGTCCCTCTTCAAAACGACAGCAGCATCCAATCGATGATACAAGCAGAGAGCCTCCAAAGACATTCGGTCACTGCATTGCGAAAGGCAGCTCTATACAATGGCACCAAATGCGACAGCCGTGGAAAGTGTCCCACAAGCTGAGCAAGAGATTGACCACACTACAGACGATCCCAGCTTGGAAGCAGTAGTTCCAGAACTCACGTAGGCCCTCCTATCGTCACCCTCATAGAAGATACTAAACATATATCGCAGTTGGCGATCTGGCCTAGCAGCTGCCGGCTCAGCGCTCGCCTACTTCTTCACGGTCGGCCTGCAAAATGCCTTTGGCATCTTCCAAGAGTATTACACGAGCTACTATCTCAAAGGCGAATCAAACTTCAAGATCTCTTGGCTGGGTTCATTCACGATCTTCACCATGTTCATCTTCGCTCCTGGTGTTGGAATACTTGCGGACAAGGTCGGGCCACTCATCCCCGTCTCGCTGGGTTCCGTCCTCCTGCTTGTTGCGATTTTCATGACATCGCTTTGTCGTCAATACTATCAATTCTTTCTCGCACAGGGCGTACTTCTTGGGATTGGGATGAGCTTCATCGCTATACCGGCTTCTGGCATGGTCCCGAGATACTTCAAGAGAAATCGAGGTCTGGCGACGGGCATCACAGTCGCAGGGTCATCATTGGGAGGTATAATCTGGCCGATAGCATTCAATCAGATGCTACACCATGATGGGATCGGGTTTCCATGGGCGATGCGCATTGCTGGGTTCGTCATGATCCCGCTTTGTATCATCTGCATCTTGACTATTCGGATGCCCGCTGTACCAAAGAAGCAGAGCGATGTCGTTGTGGAAGGTGTGACTTTTGCAGGCAGCGAAAAGGGAGCTCCGGAGAAGAAGAAGGATCTGAGTGTTCTACGCAAACCGCCCTTCGTGCTCCTCTGTCTTGTAAGCACACAAAGCTGTACGCTTTCTGCGCGAGTCGCACTGCTAACCAGTCATCAGGGCCTCTTCTTCGGCATTTTCGGCTTCTTCATTCCAATTTTCTACGTTTCGACATACGCAGTCCACATTGGCATGTCATCTTCATTGGCCTTCTACTTAGTGTCCATCGTCAACGGCGCATCTCTATTCGGTCGTATACTTCCAGGTATCGTCGGCGATCACCTTGGTAGATTCAACATGCTCGCCTTCTCCATGTTCGCTGCGAGCATCGTAGCTTTCTGTTGGACGGCAGCGACAAGTGTTGCAGGTCTAGTTGTATGGACTGTTGTTTTCGGCTTCACTTCCGGCGTGAGTATCCTGGCCACGGAATGCGCTGTGCATACCGTCACTGACAATCTCTCCAGGCTATCTTGAGTCTTCAACTGGCTTGTGCAACCACTCTCGCCGATGCTGACTCTGCGGGTGCTGCTGTTGGTACAGTAATGGGCGCGGTATCTCTTGCGTAAGTACCCTGGCTCTGTGATCACTTAGACGACGCTTATTGTTATCACAGGACACTTTTTGGTCCTCCGGTAGCTGGCGAGCTTATCAAATATGGCTATATCGCTCTTGCTGGATGGGCTGGAAGCTGCCTTATGGTCGGTGCGGCACTGATTGCTGCATCTCGATTGGTACAGAGTCGGAGCTTGACCGCGAGGATTTGAGCGACTGTCAATTTAGTGGTGCTCCATACATCATCGTCCGCCTCTCTGTGGATTCGGATGGTCTTGTGAGGCATTGTCGCTGCCATACAGATCCGTGGTCCCATGTGAGTGGCTGTGTGAGAGGACTACGAAGGGCTTCCAGCACTAGCTTAGTCGAGGAATACAGTTGAGAAACGGATATGCTCGAATACTCTTCACCCCGTTGTGCTACGCTCGCTACCGCGGGCCATTCACTCAGTTGTATCGTCATCTCGAATATCGCATTGTTTGTACAATGCTGGAAGTTATTACATACGCAAGCTCTCGTGAAGTCGCCCTCTTTTTGTTGACCTTGGATCGGTAAATCTATGACACTCGCCATGGCGTCGTGCGTAGTCGTCGGCCGAAGTCCAAAATAAGCCTCGGACTTATGCAGCCATGTCGATCATAGAGCAGAGCTAGAATTGTAACATGTTCTTGGCAGTGCATGGCATGAGGTCAGGGTTCCAGCCGTTGCACGTGTGAGCTCGCCGCTCTGCAGGCGCTCGCCCTGTCCACGAGGTATGTTGATCTCTGCAGCCAAGGTCATAACTCCGCCCCCCAAGAGAGCTGTGGAGAATTGGAATCATGGCTAATAAGGTATAGTACGACCGGACTAGTGGTGTTATTGCATAGCCATGCAGCCCTGCATGGTATGGCAGCGCATGGCATAAATTGCCGCCCCCGATCGCGGAGGACCTGAAGGAGTTTAGGCGGACATATCTTTCTGTTCAAGCCAAATCACTTTGGGCATTGCCCGCGCCACCTTGGTTGGCAATATGTCGGTGTAGACATGATTACAACGCAGGACCCAGATCGCGCTCTTTTTCCTTTGCCGTCGCCAGCGTACCAGAATGTCACTGAGTCGAGGGAGGAAAGGATAGATTCTAGCTTTCTGATAATCGCGAATACGAAGAGACCTTCACGTGCATATTGATTAGTCGTGCATAGTAAATATTGGTACTCCTGCCCAATCCCTTCTTTCGATTAAATGCCTATTGAGGCGTCGTCATACTGTGGGGTCGTCTTCACCTCTGAGCCAACAGCATGTCTCACGGTTCAATTCTACTCAATCTCTCTCCTTAGCAGCAAAAGTCTCACTGCGACACTGACTCTTACAGCTTTCCACCAATAGCCGACGATCGATCTTGCTAGGCGTTGTTGGCGTCGTGATCCCGTCCTCCGCTGAGAGTCTATACCACCTACTCCATCGAGTAATGATCAGTTGCGTGCAAAGAAGCTTGCTACGCCACTACGGTCTTTACATCGCCCAAAGCCCGACATCTTCGCTGCCAAGACTCGGCCTTCAATCCTACGAGCCTTTCGATCTACATGCTGCGCCTTGCGGTGGATTTTTTATGCTGAATTGAGTGCAACAATGCTCGCGCCTTTATAACAAGATATCCACGGACTGCCGTAGGTAAAGCATAGTGTGAAACGACATCACTGGACCCTCCCATGAACCTGGACAGCAAGCCTACCGGCGCAATGGAGCACGCTTCACCAGAGGACTATGCCAGCGATGGGGATCTCTCAACCGGAGAGGATCAGGAAGTGAAGTTGGAGGACTCTAACGCATCACCGTCTAATGGCACCCATGGGACAGGCTTGCATGCGCCGGGCATCAAGGCGCATATGCAGAAGCGGAGACGAGTGACCCGAGCGTGTGATGAGTGTAGAAGAAAGAAGATCAAGTGTGACGGCAAACAGCCTTGCACCCATTGCACGGTCTACAGTTATGGTGAGTGGCTTGTGATGTATGCTGCCAAGACGCAACGCTGACCATGTACTAGATTGCACCTACGACCAACCTTCAAACCGTAGACGCAACCCAGCGCCGCAGTATGTCGAGAACCTGGAACACCGAGTGCATCGTGCCGAGACCTTACTCCATATCCTTATACCGAACCTCGACCTAAATGACCCAGGCATTGAAGCAGCTGTCGCGCAAGGATGGATCCCTGGAGCCCCAGGTCGTGGCAACCCTACTGCTCTGAACACTGCTTCAGTAGCTCCGCCCGTGCAAGATGCTGGCATCGAGAAGAACAAGTCCGATACAAATCTAGAATCAATGGTACGAGCAGTGGCACAGATAGACATGGATGAACAAGGTCACTGGGATTATCATGGACACTCTTCCGGTCTGAGCTTTGTGCGGCGCATGCGAGAACAGCTCGGCGATCTTATGGGACCAGACACAAAGGCGACACCGTTTGTGAAATCTCGACCAATGTCACAGCTGCTGGAATCGCCACGGTCTACTCTGGACTCTCCCAGTGGTGGTGATATATCACCCGGCGCTGCTACCGACCTGCCACCTCAAGGTTATGCGCGAGAGATCTGCGGATATGCTGTCAATGATGCAGCTGTCCTCTTACGAGTCGTACATGCGCCCAGCTTCTGGAAGTCCTTCGACGGGCTGTATAACAAGCCGCCCGAGCAGTTCACTAACGCGGATAACACGTTCTTGCCACTCTATCATACCGCAATGGCACTTGGCCATCTCTTCTGCAAGGACGAGGCTGGATCTCTCGACCAGCGAGGCTATGAAAACGCTATCCAACAGGGCTTCATCCATTTCAGGACCGCCAGGCAACTCATGGACATCGCAGACTGTCGAGATCTAACTTCGATACAAGCTGTCATGTTCATGATCATATTCTTGCAATCTTCGGCAAAGCTCTCACAGTGTTACGCTTACGTTGGCGTTGCCTTGCGTTCTGCTCTGCGCATGGGTCTGCATCGGTCCCACGCTGGCAACTTCACGCCCATTGAGGCCGAGACGCGAAAGCGTGTTTTCTGGATCGTGCGGAAAATGGACATCTACGTCGGCGCGATGCTTGGCCTGCCACAAACTCTGAGCGACGACGATATCGACCAGGAATTCCCGCTCGAGATCGACGATGAGTACATCACCGACGATGGCATCCTGCCCATGCCGGAAGGCACAGTGTCATTGATGACGGCTTTCAACGCGCATACAAGACTGGTCGTACTTCTATCCAAGATCGTGCGCAAAGTTTACCCGATCAAGACCCAAGATACACCAGACAAGTCGTACTCCGTGCCATTCTCTGTGATTCGCGAGATCGAGAGCGATTTGGAGGAGTGGAAGAACAGTCTGCCACCAATATTGAACCCGTGCCAAGCGCCAACACGATACATCAGGGTGCAGCAACTCCTCCGGTTATCCTACGCCCATGCGCAGGTCATGCTCTATCGGCCGTTCCTTCACTACGTGGCAATGGAAAAGCGCTCTAGCCCGGTCGATCAGAGAGCCTATGCCTGCGCTGCCTCGTACGTCAATGTTTCGCGCAACATTGTCCACATCGTTACGCAGATGAAGCAGAAAGGTCTACTCAACGGCGCACATTGGTTCATCATGTACACCTCCTTCTTCGCCATCTTGTCGCTGGTCTACTTTGCTGCTGAGAATCCGGACAACGCTACCACGCAGGCAGTGATGAAGGATGCGCTGGAAGGCAGACGCTGCCTGGCATCATTGGCTAGACGGAGTATGGCAGCTGATCGGTGCACGGCGACACTCAATGGCATCTTTCAGAGACTGCCAGACTGGATGCAAGAAGGACAGCAAAACCCGCTAATCACACGAAAGCGCCAATTCGACTCCTCGACTCACGATACACCACCACCAATTAACACGCAAGCCTCGAGAAGCCATCCTGATGTCTCTGTCGTGGGACGCGGTCGTGGCGTACCAATTGCCAACGGGCAAGTCCGCAGAGCCAGCACATTCCCTCGACATGGTGTCACCGGTGTGCAAATGCCTGTCTCGAGCTCACCAACCTCGCTCGATGCATCATGGCCATCAGGTGCCTCATCTTTCGGACCCCAAACCCCCGTCTCCGGCAGCTTCGACACCGGGTCCATGGCCCGCTGGACTGATCAGAACATGCTGAATGGTATCAATCAACTCATGCCCCAGAACTTCTCGAACCCAGCATTACCCGACCTCTCCGCCATGATCTTCCCAACTGCAGACGAACCTTTCGGGTATCCAAACCAGCCCCTCACGACGTTTGAGAATAATCAGCAGTTTGCCAAGAATACCCAATACACGAGCAACAACCAACCGAACTTCAATCTCGATTCTACGGTACCCATGGCACCGAGGCCGGATTCGAGGGGACGCGACGATAATATCGAAGCGCAATTCTTTGCTTTACCACCTTACATGCAAGAGCAACAACGACGACAGCTACAGCAGCAGCGGCAAGATCTGAGTTTCGCCACCAGTAACGGCCTGCCTGCTTTCTCGAATCATCAAGGCATGGCTGGTATGCAGATGTCGAATGGAGGTCTGGGTAACAATAATATCGATGGGACTGGTGCTGGTGACGGGAACAATAATCAGTGGATGCAGCAGGCGGCAACGCAGAGTTACGGGAACCTGGATATTCAGAATCTATTCGGCGGGTCCGAGTGGAACCCCATGGTGCATGGTTTGCATGGTTTTCCGAGTCAATAGTGAGCAGTGGGTGCGCACATGGTATGAGGATTCTAGATACTGAGAGAAGGGTAAAGGAGAGGATGGAGTCTAAGTAAGGAGGTGACAGGTGGTGGTCACGGTAGCTCAATGGGAGCACATGGCGTTTATGATATGATATTGGTTGTTGTAATATGAAGAAAATGATACCCATGGGCAAAATGGCATGGCGTTGAGAGGGATTGGTAAACAGGCTCAGGCTTGTCGGATGTATACTCGTGCGTCGTATATGATAGCCTACTTAACTAGATGTATTTCCGACTGTTATTATCTTTCTTTGCGTACTGTACGGTGGTACATTGTTGTATGGAATCTGCTGACCCCACCAAAAGCCAAAGCTTCTAGCGCCATGCCTCGAGCTCTCTGAACAAGCTGCAATCAGGAGCTGCATACATCCCATTTAGACATGTCGACGGCTTGATATCCTCACTGAGATGGCGAAGAAAACGTCTTGGAATCCGCTCGCCTTCGCGCCTACACAGGTGACCCTCATCTCCTCCGCCATCTACATCGCCCTCTTCGCTGTCTTGCTGTGGAGCCATTTCACGATCCCAAGTGCACCTAGCGATCCTACGCCGGTGCAGGGCGTTAACCTGACGCAGGCTTGGCTGGATCTGGATGTGGTTGGTGCGAGACTACATCCTCATGGAAGTCGTGCGAATGACGAGGTGAGGGAGTATTTGATCGGGAGGATCGAGGAGATTCTGGAGGGCAGTGGTGTCGGGTACAGTGTTGTTGGGGAGGAAGGAGAAGAGACAGGTGCGCTTGGCAAGGGAAAGGGTGGGCAGGAGAAGGATCGTGGGTCTAAAGATCCTAGCTGGAACGAGGGACATGCTACGCTGTGGAAATATGACCACGCCAATGCGACCTTCGAGGAGTCCTGGAGAAAACAGCCGTGGACGATATATACCGAGTCGAGCAACATCGTCGTCTACATTCGCGGCAAACAGGATGGCGAATGGGACTGGCGATCCGAGAAGAAATACTCCGGTCCCGGTGGCGTGTTAGTGAATGCACACTACGACAGCGTCTCAACAGGCTATGGCGCCACAGACGACGGGGTGGGAGTCATCACAGTATTACAACTCGTCTCGTACTTCACAACCCAAGGTCAACAACCCGAACACGGCGTCGTGGCCCTCTTGAACAACGGCGAGGAGAACGGGCTCTACGGCGCGCACGCCTACCTCAACCACCCCATCGCTTCCTTCGCTCACACTTTCCTCAACCTCGAAGGCGCCGGTGCCGGAGGGAAAGCCACCCTATTCCGTTCCACAGACGCCGAAGTGACATCTTTCTACGCTCGTTCGCCCTCGCCCTATGGCTCCATCGTCAGTGGCGATGGCTTCAAACAAGGGTTCATTCGTAGCGGGACAGACTACTCTGTCTTCACCGAAGCTCTCGGGATGAGAGGACTGGACGTCGCGTTCTTTGGGCCGAGAGCGAGGTATCACACCGATCAGGATGCGGCGAGGGAGGTTAGCGTCGATAGTCTGTTTCATATGCTTTCCGCTTCTCTTGAGACGATGAAGGGCCTCACGAGGTATGACGGGGATGAGTTTGCGGGTGGGATTACGAGAAGAGGCAAGATTGATCAAGGGAAGGGGTCTGTGGGCGTATGGTTCGATCTTTTCGGGCAGGCGTTCGCGGTCATGCAATTGACTACGCTTTTCGCGCTATCGGTTACCTTGCTGGTGGTTGGACCAGTCCTGCTCATTATTCTGGAGGCTATCCTGGCAAGAAACGATAAGTGGTACCTCCTTAGTCGAAAGAAGTACCTGCGCTCAGCCGACGACGATGAAGCTGTGCGGATCAACGGCATAAGAGGCTTCTTTCGCTTCCCTATCGCCTTTATTGCTGCGACAGCGGCTGTGGTGGCTTTGACATTCCTGCAGACGAAGATCAACCCCTACATCGTCTATTCCCACGAGTACGTGGTCTGGGCTGAACTCATCACAATCTGGTTCGCCGTATCGTGGTTTATACTCGCTGGAGGAGATCGAGTACGACCGACTGCTTTGCAGAGGATGTTCTGCCTAATCTGGCTGTACGTCCTCTCATGGATCGCTCTTGTCGCCGCTACAGTGGGTGAGAACAATTTCAAGCTCGGCTCGGGTTATTTCATCGTGATCTACAACGCTGCTGTTTTCGTTGCGCTTCTCACATCTTATCTTGAGCTCTTTGGACTACCCACCAAGCAAAAGTATGCTGAGCACGTGCTCGGCGTCACCTCGACAGACAACGACTCTATACGACCTGGCAGTCGATCGTCCCGAACTCTGCTCAGTCAAAGCCGTGAACGACCAGGTGCGTTAGACGGTGCTCGAGAAGAAGACGATGCAACCGAGCGCACCTCTCTCCTGCGCGGCAATAACAGCCGAAGCGGAGGCAAAACGCGACAAGCCGAAGAGGAGGGTCTAGAGGAGAGCGGAGATCCTTTCTTATCAAAGGCCTACGGAGACGAACAGGCATGGTCTAGCTCTCTCCTACAATGGACCTGGATCATCCAATTTCTGATCCTTGCACCTATCAATATCATCATTGTTGGCCAAATCGGACTCCTGGTCGTGGCGGGTATACATCAGACGCCCGCAGATGGCAATTCGGTCCTGAGCATCTACTTGATCATGGCAGTCATGACTATACTACTTCTCTTGCCTTTGACGCCGTTTGTGCATCGCTTCACGTACCAGGCCCCGACCCTGCTTTTTCTCGTATTCGCAGGATGTCTGGTCTACAACCTCATCGCCGACCCCTTCACACGAGATGCGAGGATGAAGTTCTACTTCCAACAACATCTCGATCTGGACACAGGAGTCAATAACGTCACGCTCAGAGGCCTTGATGGATATATCCAGGACATCATCTCCGACCTCCCAAGTGCTGCCGGAAGACCACTGAAATGTAGTCAGCATGATAAGGACGAATTGGTGACTTGTTCTTGGGCAGGTCTGGCGCCAAAGGTCATTCCTGAGGTTGTCAAGGGCGTGGCACCGTACAAAAACAAGACGAGATCTGGACCCGAGCCCTGGTTAGACTTCAATGCGACGGTCACGTCGAGTGACACCGCCACCTTCTCCCTTCGCGGCAAAGAGACAAAACAATGTAAGATCCTCTTCAACCAACCCGTCTCAGCAGTCAGCATACTCGGCACCTTGTCTTCCCATGAGTCCTCTCGGTCCACAGTAGGTGAGAACGGAAGCTCGGAGGTCCGGCTCTTCAGTCGCGATTGGGACAAAGTGTTCCGCGTAAATGTGACGTGGGAATCTGAGCACAAGGCCAAGGGACAGAGCGGAAAGGTGGTGTGTTTGTGGAGTGAGAGCGAGCATGGAGAGATCCCAGCTTTGGACGAGATCAAGAGGTTTGAGCCTGTTTGGGCGGCAGTCACGAAGGCGGGGGATGGGTTGGTTGAGGGGTCGAAGGAGTTCGAGCTGAGGTGATAGCTGGGGATGGGGCATGATGTGGGCTTGATAGGAGCAGGGGGAAATGCCTTGTACATATGTGCGGTCATGGTAATGTTTATGCAAGCTACATTGGACTGTTCAGGACTGCCTAGAGAGATCCGGTGAATCTTAAGGTTTGCTTCTGTCCTGTCCACGTCGTTTGCTGGGCATAGCTAGGCTGTCATGACGTGGCGAGTATGCATGGTATTAGCAAAGACCACCACGGTGCCCAGCGTATTCACACGACCCACCCGTGTGAGGTCTATCACGCATCAGCAGCCAATCTGGCATCAAGAAGGTGCCGGAAGTGGATCTGCTTACAGTGCATGGTGCTTCTAGGTCCCGCGTTGCACCGCAGTGCAGATATGAACGGTCAGCATCTATCATTTTGTCAAATCCATGGTCCCAATACCGTCTTGTAGCCTTCATTCTCATCTGGCTCCGAATGACTAGCTAAAGGTGCTTGAGCCCTGTGAGATCCATTTCAACCGGAGTCCGTCCGGCTTGTACAGCTCATGCGCGGACTCCAGCTTCGGCTCCGGCTCCTCGAGTCAATGGCCAGTCCGGGATCATGCATACAGACCTTGCACTCGACAATCGCTGCGTTGACCAGATTCAGCTCATGTCTTGCGGTCATAGTCTGGTACTCTGGCATGATTGGGGCTCACGAAGAGCGAGCTAAAGGAAGTGCAAAAAGCCGTCCTTGCAACGTCTATTTCGGGGAAGAGCTGAGGTGCGATGACCTTGCTTGGACTGCGGCGGAGAATGCACAGCCGAGACGTAAAAGGTATATCCACAACAAGTGCAGGACAGCAAGGTCATGTGGATGGTGGAAATCAAGAACCCGAAGATACGGTCAATGGCAGAAGCGCCGGGTGTGTTTGGAAGCTCTAGAAGCGGAAGTCGTAGAGGTGTGGCGTGAAGCGGATCGGCGTTCTCCTAAACAGGTAGAGCGTCGATTGCCATGTGTCGGCGTATGCGGAGCCACTGATGTGGAAGTGAGTTCTGTTTTGGGGATGGTTGGAAGACTTGCTTATGGGTTGTAAGTGCTCACTAGTATGCCGTCTGGGGCTTTGGCGAGTGAGGTCGTCAACAGAACATGGGAGTGTATGCGTGTAGTAAATATCTAAGATCGAAGAGGTGTCGATTTCGGCTCGTCGTCCCGATCGTTTCAACGGCTTCCGCCCCCACAGCCGAGGGAGCCGTCATCACATCGACGAGATGGCTTGAGATCTCCAATGGTGAAATCAATGCTCTATAATGTGAGCTCCAACAGCGCCAATGAGCACTCTCTTGCCCACTCTTCGACCTCTGGGCAAGGCATCGCTGCTTACCCATGCGCTAAGATCATGCCGCCATGAACGACGGACCTACGCCATTTCGGCCGGCAGAGCGCCTATAGCAGAAGTCTTCGACAGCAGGGCGAAGTACTTACACAAAGAGCGGTCGGCTAGGGATGTCGAGCAGAGTAGACAGGTGGACTATATCCGCGATGAAGTTGCTGCGAGACTATGCGACAGGTTGTTGGATATCAAGCGGCACTTCCCCAAGGTCCTAGACTTCGGCGCGAATGCCTGTAACATTGCTCGCGTGCTCACGCGACCTGCGCCAGACTTGACGGGCAACGAAGAAGGAGAAGTCACAGAGCCTGGAGAGCCGATCGCGAAGAGGATAGGAGAGCTCACATGTACGGACACCAGCCCAGCAATGCTCTACCGTGACGAGAACGAGCCCTTCAACCAGGAGATATCTGTTCAGCGCCAGGTGTTACAACAAGCCGAATACCTCCCTTACGAACCAGAGAGCTTCGATCTGGTCATGTCCTCCATGTCGCTCCACTGGATCAATGACCTCCCGTCCGTCTTGACCCAGTTCAACAATATCCTGAAACCCGATGCTCCCTTCATAGCCGCCATGAGTGGAGGCGACAGCCTATATGAGTTGAGAGGAAGTCTCCAGCTCGCGGAGCAAGAAAGGCTAGGAGGGATAGGAACCCACATCTCCCCCCTAGCAGACGTCCGAGACGTGGGCAACCTCCTCTCCCGAGCCGGCTTCAAACTTTTAACCGTAGACGTTGACGACATCGTGGTCGACTATCCTAACACTTCAGCTCTCATGGCCGATCTACAAAGTATGGGCGAAGCCAATGCGGCTTTGAGACGAGAACACACGCCCTTGTCCCGGGATGTCCTGCTCGCGACAGAGGCGATTTATCGGGAGCTTTATGGGGAGGAGCAGGAGGATGGGAGTATCACTATCCCGGCGACGTTCAGGACGATCTATATGATTGGATGGAAGGAGAGTGCCAATACGCCGAAGCCTTTGGAGAGAGGGACGGGGCAGGCTAATTTGACGGATGTACTTGGTGGCGGTGGCAGGATTGGGTGAGGTGGTTGACGACATGATCGAGAGTTTAGAGTTATCCTGGCTCTGCGGTCCCATTATATCCGGCTCTTGCAGGTATAGATTGGCACCAAACCACAGCACGTCGATGTAGCCGTGGCGACCGAGCATCAGTCACCATCATCCCAGTGAGCGACTGTTAACGTACAGTAGATGGCAGCACTAGCTAGCAGCTAATCATGTTTACGTCGCGGCGGGAAGCTCCTGCGCTTGTCTAAATATACATATACAGAACATAAACATATATCTGGTTTTGACATTCTATGGATGTAGTGTCTGACCAGTACCTTCCTATTCCGCACGTGTCCTCCTCTCCGCGTCATGTCCTCGTTGCATGTTGTCAACTTCGGCCACCATACCTTAGGCATTTGCCTTGCCGCAGATGATCTCATGTTGTACAATCGTCGAGGTATTCATCGCATACTACGTGAGGAGCAATGCTCATGATGCTGGAAAGCACGTCTAGATCTATGGCTCGCAGAATTTTCGTGGATGGCGGTCGGACATCCGAAGCATTGAATAACATTCACCTCGTCCGCCAAGCTGTAACGCCGTCGCTATGCATACATGAATCGCTCACTGCTGCCCACCAGGTATTGGCACTTTGATCGAGTGCGCGAGCTCATGGACTAACACCAGAAGTCGAAGGATCCCTCTAGTCACTCTCGCTGCCAGGACCATTCGGCTCGTCATCGTCCTCGACCACCACGTCACCACCAGCAGTCATAGCCATCTCGGCATGCTGCAAAGCCGTTCGCACGTCCTTGTTTCGCGGGTCTACGAGGTCAATAGGTCGGAGTTTGGCTTTGTTTCTTATCCTGGAGCCATCACACAATATCAGCAACCGCTCGTCTTGAAGAATATGTCACTGCACGACTCACCGCGGATCACACCCCGCATCGACGAGAATATCCACCACCATCTTGCCATCCGCCCATTCCTCGGGACTCAACGTGTTGCAATATCTCACGGCCTTATGCAAGCACGTATCACCCTCCCTTCGATCTCTCCCATCGATCTCCACTCCTTCTTGATCTAATATCAGGTCCAGCACCTCATAGCTGCCGTATTGCGCCGCCACGTGCAGTGCTCCAGCTCCTAGGGCGTCGGTTGTCGTGTTGAGGAAGTGAGCCGTCTCTTTGGGATGCTTGTGAAAGGGTGGGTGGTGGAGAAGGGTTGTAAGGAGTTCAGGGTTGTTGCGGCGGCATGATTCTATCAATTGTTCTTTGGGCGAGGCGCCTTCGTCTGCCATAGTGGGTGGTGCTCAATGCGCCGTACACGCACGAGAGGTAGAGAAGCTTGTGGCCAGTAGTTGTTGCCTAGTGTTGTTCTCCAGTAGGAATGAGGGTCCTCAGATCCATAGGTTGGAAGTTGGATTGATATGTTCTCGTATGGGATTGGGATGGGTGAGCACCGCGCGGGCAGGGGACTCCTTTGTATTCTTTCAATCGATCAGGCAGTTTTTCCTCACTTCAATGTCTCTTGCTCTCCTGATATGTGTGAACAGGAACATTCAACGGCATGCCGAACAGAAGAAAGTGAAACGCGGCAGGGCGTTTGACGCTGCGTCACTTTCGCGTGCTGCGGCCGCGTGCTATCGGCCCGTGCATTTTCAAGGCCGAGCCTCACTTACTCATTGCCACAAAACTCGTGCCTTCCTGTCACGAAGACCAAATTACGATTCCAGCCCCTTGGGCTCGTCAGCCCTCACAATGCTCCTATGTAAGTCCCCGTCAACTCAAGGTAAGACCAAGACAAGAATCTCATAAACATCTCCTCTTCCATAGTCTGTCCATCATGCAGCAACATGCTCATAATCTCCCGGATCCCATCATCACATACCGCCCCGGACGAAGACACCAATGCGAACAAGACCCGCTTCGAATGCCGGACTTGCCCTTACCAAATGGTGCTGGATCGGCGATACTACGAACGGAAGGAAATGAGTCTCAAGACGCCCGAGGATGTACTGGGAGGAGCGGATAGTTGGAAGAACGTCGATCGGGCTCAGAGTAAGCAGTATCTCCTTCTCGAAGCCCACTTGCTACTTCTCTTGTCGATCTCACCTACCCTCCTGCCCTCCCTTCGGTCTGCAACAGGCAATATCATATCATATCGGGATGCCATGAACCACTCGGCCGGCTTCCCAGCCGAGTCACGCCACACCACGCCACCTTTCCCTACACCCGCAGTTACTCCTTCCAAGCCATTCCATACTTACCGTACTTACAATCCCAAAGCCCGCTGCAAACGCGACATCTGCCCCAGTCAAAGCGCCTACTTCCGTCAAGTGCAAATTCGCAGTGCCGACGAGCCGATGACGACGTTCTACCGCTGTACCGAATGCAACACCGAGTGGCGGGAGAACTGAAGTGGCGAGAGGGGGAGAGAGAGAGAGAGAGAGAGAGAGCCCCGATATCGACAACCCACCTTCCGTCCGTGTTGATAGTTGCCGTCGTGGGAAGCACAGTTCGAGGGCACGACGATGCCTTGGTTGGTGGGTGGCAAAGTGAACAGGCAGGCAGGCAGGCAGATACGTGCCGAGTCCGTCGCTCAAGCCGGAGGGTAACTACGCTGGACGACTTGCCGAAGTTGTCCATCAGCCGAATGGTAAATGCACTGGACGGCTTTGCCAAAGTGGAAGGCATCCTCTCGCACGCAATGACCGATGCACCATCCGCCGGAGTGCCATGGAGAGGGAAGTGCAGCTGTGCCGGGCTTGGGGATTTC
Source organism: Recurvomyces mirabilis (assembly GCF_035927965.1). Classification (NCBI taxonomy): domain Eukaryota; kingdom Fungi; phylum Ascomycota; class Dothideomycetes; order Mycosphaerellales; family Teratosphaeriaceae; genus Recurvomyces; species Recurvomyces mirabilis. The sequence goes on along the minus strand of NW_027041970.1, from coordinate 88,147 downwards.
CCACACACGGCAATCCACAGTAGCCATGCCGACCACAGATAAGATAGAACAAAGCGAATGAAGACATCTCAAGTTTTAGTGGGTATCTGAACATTCTGAAACCTTCCCCGCAATCCTATGCCAAAACTCAAGGAGATCTACGCGACGAAAATGCACCCCTCCAGCAATAATCTCCAGAAGCCCGCAATAGTCAAGTCCCTCTTCGCGCTCCAGCCCACGCTTCCACCTCAGCAAGCATGCCCAAATCCCCCCACTCATAGTCCAAAGCTCGCTCTATGCATTCCCAGCACCCTTCACGTATCCCTCCTCTCCGGTCTCGCCCTTCTCCCACCCTTGAGCGACTTCATCCTATTCAAGAACCCACCAGTCCCAGAACTACTAGCCGCCACCGGCCTATCCTCTTCATTCGAGCTCCCCCTCACAGCCGGCGAGTCAGCAGTCACACTCCTAGTAAGACCATTGCTGCTCGGTCGTGGCGCGAGTCCACCCTGTTGCTCCACCGTGCGGATCTCAGCCCCTTTCTTCTCGAACGCGGCATCGTAGTCGTTGTCAAACGGGTTGATCTCATTCTCCTTCGTGTATACAGCTCGAGCGGGTCCACCGGCGGAAACAGCCTTGTTGCTTCCGTAGCGTGGAGGGCTGATTTCGATGGCGTCGTTATAGCGTGCCTCTGGACTGCGTAGACCGGCTGCGCCACCGCGGCGGGAATTGGACATGCCTCTGAAGCGCTGGACGATTGACTGTTTTCGTGTGAGTCCACCTCCCATGGCTCCTCCGTCCATTTGGGTTGGGTCCTCGGACTCTCGTCGCTGCAGTGCCGCTCTACTGGCTGGTGCACCATCGAGGAAAGTGGAAGTTCCTAGGCCTTCAGTCTCGTTGCCGTGGACGGGTTCGACGCGATCGTGTGGGTTGACAATAGTGGCGGTATCTGCTTTCCGGGTAACGGCGTAATCGGAGAAGGCGTCTTCGCCTCGGCCGTGGAATTTGTCCAGGTCAATGCGTGAGCGGACTGGACCTGCGCCGCCAAGAGCCATGTTTGCGCTGCCTTCGGGAAAAGCTTGCATGGGTGGTGGACGGCGGCCGCCTTTGGCGTTACGGTGCGGGTTGCAGGCGTCGAAGGGGCCGTCGTGGTGGAAGACTAATATATGTTAGCACGATCATTTCACTTCCAAGATGATGATTAAACTTACGTCCTTGACCATAAATCCCAGTAACGTCGAGCTTATCAATGATATCCAAACCCTGCGGCTTCTTCATCGGACGATCACCCTTGCGAATCTTTTCCTTCTCCCTCTTGTGCCTATCTTCGCGCTCTCGCCGCCTCTCACGCCTTCTGCGCTCCTCTGATTCGGTCCTCTCGGGCCTATCGATGCGCTCGCGCTCACGGCGGTCCCGCCTCTCCTTCTCATCCATGACTGAGGATTCGGACATCCCGCGTGGTCGAGGCTTCTGGTCTCTCTTTCCAGGACTAGGAGGGCCTCCTCGAGGTGGTGGTGGACGTCTGTCGCGACTAGCGCCAGATGGTGGAGGTGCGCCTACAGGTCGAGGAGGTGGAAGACCGTTCTTGTTCGGCGGTGCAGTACCTGCGCGAAGGAAGTATATCAGTATCTACCCACTCATGACAAACAATGCGCTTCTGCGCATGTGTTGAGGTAGTACATACCATTACCCGCCGGTTTATCCAGCAGCGAGAGATCCTTCTGTTGTAGGAGAGGATAGTCAGCAAAACGCTTACTGAAGATCTTGAAGCGATCCATAATGTTTGTGTACAAGTTCTGCTCCTTATCATGCAAGGGACACAGGAGATCTCCCAACATGTGCAAAAAAGTGACGGTGGAGGGGTCGAGCAGGGACGCGTTACTCGGCGCGTTACACTAGAAAGCACAAGCGAGATAGCGAAGCAGTGAAAGAGGCGCACAACATACAAAGATGTCTTCCGTCAAGCCATTGCCGCTGGTCGTCGTACTCTTCTTCGGCGGACTCATCATGACCTCGCTATCGTCCAGGAACGGGTTTTTGGATACTGGGCGCATGTTGGCGTTATCGTTCGGGCTCGTGCCCGCCGGCGCCGGCGAGGTCGCGCGATTGCGGAAAGGATTGTTGGATGCCAGGTTGGCTGGCTGCAAGCTGTTCGGTGAAGGCTGTCGGTCTGTGAATACGATGAAGAGGATATTCTGTTAGTTTATGTGATTGTCGGGTTTGGGTGGATTTGTGAAACAGGAGTTGTGTCTGGGCAGCAAACTCACTACTAGCGGTCCGCGTTGCTGGGATCGCGGCGGCCATGATGCTGGGCTATTTGTTGTTGCTTGTGCGTGGGATAATCTGTGCGACTCTCTGGCAAATGCTCCGCTTATATCTCTGCTACTGTGTGTCGTCTCAGGAACGCGTGCGGTGGTGTATGTATGATGAGATGCAGGCTCGTGAGGTTCTGCGGATAAGGGTAATCCAAGCGTGCGTCTCGAAAGAGGAGGTGCGCAGTAGTAGGCCAGTTCCCCTTCCCTTCCCGTGCCAACGACGTAACCAATGCGGTCCGGCGATTCAGGCGCGCGGGAGGTATAGTAGAGATGTACAGCCGAATAAACCTGCTTGGGCGTAGAGATGGTGTGGGCGATCCAGCTTGGCAGGAAGCGGACAGCGGCTGGAATGCTCGATTACGAGAAGACGAGAGAGACGTAGATGATGGGTGTTTGCGATGAAGGTCGCGCGAGAAGGGAGAATAACAACGGTCAATAATTGAGACAGATCACGCGGAGAGTCAACACCACATCTCTTTACGTTAGACCCACCGGACAACGCCCTTTTGCCTTTATGCTTCCACCTTCCCACTTGCCCCCTGTTCAGGTCTACGTCGCCAAGCATATGCACGTTCGAGCAGTACCGAAAGTGTCGGATGACCAGTTCCATATTTACTTTCATCCCTAATTATATTGCTACACGAACATCACAATCACCTCTTGATAACCACAGCTCAACGATATTTCATCGCCGCTCGCTCCGAATTGCACATACCATCTCGTCTCAGCCAACACAATCCATAGTCTTGTATCGCCATTTAGCTAGCGAAGCACCCTCTCGAACAAGGAGACCCTTGGAATCTAGATGGGCAAACCGCAATTGCGGGGATATCCTCAAGCTAGCAGTAAACTTCACCGTGCGCTTTGGCCTGACGACGGCCCCACGACCACGTTCAAAGCGCTCGCCTATCAGACAAGCCACTGCCGAGGTCGTGGCCGCGAACCGACCCAGACTCTATTATTCTTCTTCTGCAGAAGTTAGTCTGGCCAGGACGATTCCAGAAGGACCACTGGTACAGTACATTAGAGACCTGGGCGGCGGGAATTCGCGGTGTCACAAGGACAGCAACGGGCACGTGGTCTGTTTTCCACTCGTGGTTCACGTTAGCAAGGGTGCCGCGTGAGGTCCATCGGCTTACTACCAACACTCTCCCACACACGCTCTGTCCCAGGTATAGACAGATGTAGACGATCCCCAAGGTGTGAACATACACTGAGCCATTGACGATGCCCCTCGATGGTATGTGGCTACCACAGACGTGTGAGGGATGATAGATTGGCACGCATTCTCGACCTAACCAGTACCTCTAGCGGTACCACTGCAGCTGCACGATACTGGGGCTCTACACAGCAATATCTACTTCTCATGTACAATCGTAACAACCGTCTCACCAGCCCAAGCCTCGGCATGCGTCTTGACCTCCTCACCAGCCTTGAACTGCCTCATCAGGGGCTCCACTTCCCAAACCCCTTGTATGCGTCCTACAAAGCTCTGCTTGTCAAGCTTAGTCCGTACTACTGAGGATCGCTGCGCAGATAGCTGCGAGTACTGGACCAAGAGCTGCAGGTCACGAGTTGCCGAGTCGAGATTGGCGAGGACGTCCTGAAGCTGCACGAGCTCTAGTGGAAGCGTGTCCACGATCTGATCTCGATACCGAGCGACCCGGTCAAGACGATCATGCATACGCTTCACTTTAGCAGCAAAGTCACCAGACGCGTCTTGCATTTCGTGATCATCGTCCACAGACGACATCTCATCTAGAACCCTTTGCTTCGCAAGTTCGTGCGCAATGCGGCGGGTAAAGCTCGACCCGGGTGTGGAAGCCTGCCACTGTTCGCTAAATGTCCGCGTGAAGCCCAGCTCGGAGCTGCGAGGGAAGAGCAGTTCCTGACCACGCTTACCGAGCAACGCCGCAGCTTGCACATTGAGTATTTGATCCGTGCCGTTCTCGTCACGTACGACGTGTAGTGGCAAACAGATGTCAGTGAGTATGGCGTCCGTGATCCCCCCTTCACTCCCATCTGGATCGAATGATTCGGCCATGGACCGCGGAAGGACATCAAAAAGCTTCCGACAGAAATCGCGCCTAGCGCCTTCCATCTGAGCCTCACTCTGCCGCCTTTCCTCGTCCAATTTCTTCTGCTCTTCGGCCTTCCGCGCCATCTCCTCTGCCTCTAGTCGGCGAGCGTCTTCTGCAAGTGTACGCTCGACTTGGGCCTGGCGCTCTTCCTCGGCTTTCCGTGCTTCCTCCTCCTTGCGTCTCTCTTCCGCTTTCACTGCCTCCTCGGCTCCCTTGGCTTCGGCTTCAGCTGCCGCCTTGCGCTGTTGCTCTTCTCGCGCTTGCGCTTCTCGCAGAACAGCCTCTGCTTTCTCATTGGCATCAATCTCCATTCCATCCCGATCCTCAGCTGTCTCCTCCACCACAGGAAGAGCATGCTCCTGCAGACCGCGAAACGAAGAAGACCGCCTTCTCGCCTTCGGTGACACTTCAGTAGGCACAGAAGAGATGCTCTTCGTACGTTGCCGAATTGGAGCCTTTCTGCGAGACGGGCTACCAGGCGGCTGCATTGATGTCTCCGGCTCCGGCTCGTTTGCTTCGACCGTGTGGCCAGTGCCAGTATCTGACGTCGACTCGCCCTCAAACTCCGAGTCCGACCTCGCTTTACTGCTCGCAGCTCGCATCGCTCGTCTCGACATCAACCTGCGACCATTCTTCGGCTTCGGTCCGTCCTCCTCGTCACTCTCATCCCGATCTCTGAGCTGAGGCGGTAGTCTACGCTTAATGCTCTCCCGCTTCGTCACTGGACTTGAGCTCCGCCGGATACCCATGTTCTTAGCCTTGCCCACTGTCAACCTCTCAAACAAATCTTTCTCCTGTCGCCAGTGCGGGCCACCCCTCTCTTCTGCAATCTCAGCCCACGACTTCCCGCCTCGCGATATCCAGGTAGGGTTGAATTGGTCCAGCGATGTCAGCATCTTAAGCATCTCGAAGTGCGATGTTCCGAGAACTGCTAGTACGGGTTTCTCCGGCTTTTGATTAGCCTTCTTATCTGACAGTTCTGCGAGCAGCATGTTGACAAGATACTGATCACCAGTACGTGCCGCGGCTGCGATGGCCGCGTTGTCGACGGGTACACGGGCATCGAGGAACTCCCTTACTCCATTCCGATCATTAATAGTAATGAGTCTAATCAAATTCTCGTGCGTTCGTGCCATGAAGTGAATCTCCTTGTTGGGTTTCTGCTGATGACGTGCTTCTTCATCTTCTTCGCGTCGCTGCTTTGCGCCATCGCTGTTCCATTGTTCGATGGCATTGCGTAGTATCACCCGGATCTCATCGGCGTTGTCCTCGTCGTCTTTAACGACATCCAGAGCCTGTTGCCCTTTTAGATTTTGACCCAATGGATCTACACCAGCATTGAGCAGAATTTTGACCACTTCCAGATGGCCGTTTTCGGAAGCATCAATGAGTGGCGTATCCTTGTCGACATTCGCACAATCAATCTGACAGCCTTCGTCGACAAGATACTGCACAATCTCGGCATTTCCTCTCAGCGATGCAATCTGAAGAGGCTTGTTCTGTGCATACTCCGCTACCTCCAGCTGCTCCGGATCCCGTTCTCGCCACTGCTTGACCAGGTCCAGATCACCATTATCACAGGCTTCTGCAAGCCGTGTAAAGCCGTACTTGTTGACGTGACGTTTGAGCTCCCGCCCGATCGGTCGTCCAGGTGTCGATGTCGATCTTCCGACACCACGTTGCGCTCGCCGCAAATCTGTGTGGCCGTACGAAGCAGTTTCAGATGAGGCATCGGACTCCTCCCACGTACTTCTGGACTTTGGATCGCGCATAGGGAGTTGGGATGCGCCTCGTCGTGGTCTAGGATTATCTGCCGTGCCGTCCAACAATGCAGACTGTGTAGATGCCGCTCTCCGATGACTCCGTAGCTTGGGAGAAGGAGATCTGTCTGCCTGACCAGCCAGATCCTCAGACTGAATACCACGCAGGTTACGTTTTGGCGGGTCCATGCTTTGGCGTTTGCTAGGAAAGCCGACAGAGGATGCTCGGTGTTTTCGCTTACGTGGATTCTCGGTTTCGGCATCGTTGTGAGCAGTTTCTAGCCCCTCAGACATGGCGCGAGACCTTCCAGATACCAGGGAAAGCGCTGTTGATGCCGGAGATGGGGCGGAACTGAGGGGATCACTACTCTCCTCCTTATCACTACCCACATCCATCTCATCGCCAGATTCCTTGCCATCGATGCCAGATGCAACCTTGACGTCGCTCATCTCGGTGCTTTGTAGCGGCGTGGCCACAGACTCGCTTTCTTCGTCATCTTCTCCAGGCACCGGTAGGCCACCGATCCTACTCCGCGTCTGTAATTGCTTTTGCTTCTCAGCCTCGCGTTTCTTCACTGGGCTGTCGATGAGTGTCTCGGCCTCGGAAGCAGCATCGTCGTGGTCTCCATTCATGATCACATCGTTATCGGCCTTGACGTGTGCAATATCATCGTCTGCGCGTCTTCCTTCTGCAATGTCGGGTGCAGGCCTCGCATCCGTGGCCTCCTGTTCATGGCTTTGCGCCACGATTCCTGGGCCGGTTGTGCCATTCGTCGTAGATTCTATCGTCGTTCTCTCCGGTAGCACATCTGCTGGAGTATCGCTCGGCAGTGGAGAGGTCTGCCCATTCATACCGTGCTCGTTGGGAACGTCGGGCGCATGCTTCTACGGGATAACGCCTGGGTGAGTACTGGCGAGCGTGGTGATGAGCTAAGCCTGCTAATTTTAACTTGCTACTAATCCCGGATGTCTGCTTGGCTGTAATATTTGGTCGCGTGCGGAGAGGTGGATGTGGTCACAATTGGCGCGATGGTCATGTTTCTTCTTTGCGACCGCGACGTTTGGCTGACTGACCGGGTCGTGCTTCGAGTTTCGGCGCTAGCGGGGCGGCTGAGATGCGGAGGCGTCGGTTTGATCTCGGCAGAGCAGCATTGGCCGGTGCACGTGCTAGAGGGCGCACACAGCCATGAGAGAAGAGAACGGCAATCACGATCCAGGACGGTGAAGGTGAGACGAACGATCATCTCGACGAGAGCGAGCAAGATTTTAACCATCTACCGACCACTTCGTCTACACGATAAGACAATAAGCATCTGGGGATATCAAAGCCGAATCACATCTTGCCAATGTACCACAATTCACTTCAAGCGGTCATGCACACAACAGTGCTGCATAACGATCGTGGAGTGTCCAGCGAAACATCTCCTTCCAGTAGGTCGGAAGAATCTGGTCTGTGGTTCGCGGTGTCGTGAGTACTAGAGCCTGCTCGAACAGCCACAATGGCCTCACAACTCCCGTGCTGTCCGGTCGTTACGCGAAGTCCACCCTCCCAGCTTCCCAGACACCGACATCCATCTCGATACCTCTCGTTTGCACCTGCTTGGCTGCGAGCTGTGTCGTCTCGTACCGCTGTAGCTCAGTCACATTGGCGCCGTTTGCACGCATAATATTGAACAGCTCGAGAAGCAGATCCCAGCTGGCAAGCCCTGGCTGGAGATATCTTAATTGCAACCAAAGGAAGAACGGGATCGAGATCAAGGAATCCATCGAGAAGAGTCTGTCAAAGAGAACGCGAAATGGGTTCTGTAGAGTCCATGTCAGCATCAGCAGGGATGATGAGGTGGCATGACATAAAATCTGAAGTGTCGCGTTCAACATCGTGCTAGGCCAGTGCAGCTGGCAGCTGCCGGCCGCCATCATAAGGACGTAGCCGAACAGAGCATTCCCGATGAGGTTGTGGATGAGCAGCTTGGACAATGTATCGCGCCAGTACGATCTTCCGCGAGCGAGAAACTTCCTTTGCAGAAACTGCAGCCACTGGTCGATTACGCATTAATACATCGCATCCGTGAGGATGCCCTTGAAGAGTCTCGTAACGTTAAGTCCTTACCAGACAAGTTGCGGAGTGACGGTAACGAAGAGGTCGCCTGAGGGATTCCCGTGTGTATCTCCTCCCATTGCCATGTACGTCAGGATTGTGGAAGTAGTTGCATGGTAAGGTCTCCGATCAAGTGGAGAGCTACGGTGATGTTAACGGTCGTCCACATAGTCTTGTCCCGAAGATACTTGGCTATGGAGTCCATACTGAGGCGAATGTATTGATTGTGGAGGATGTGAGGCGATTGATCACAGCTAGTGGGTAGAGGAGTGGAATGGAGAATAAAGACCAGCAGTTGATCAATGGCCCTCTGGTTGTGATGCTGATGCAGATTTTACTGTTGAGCTGAGCAAAAGGTAATGAAGAGTATGTTGATACTTGTGTTTGGTGGTTTCGGGGCAGGCATACTTGACGCCGTTCCTGCAAGTGCAGTCGCCACAGCATGGCAACCTCGAACCCCGATTAAAGGGTGATTGTTACGCTCATCGGTGACAGCTGCCCTGCTCTCTTTTGAGGGGGCTGTCTGCAAGGCGACCAGAGCATGACTCTTACCTTCTTGTCAATGCACTCCAGAAGTAAGTGTGACTGATATGTGAAGGATCGTGGATTCGTTGTGGCTACTTTGCCGGATGAAATTGCGCGAACGCTGCATGACTGTCGCTTCATGATTTGGACCATGTGAGATTCGACTCTGCTGTCTACGAGCCATATACGAACCACTGTTACGTGATGGTGCTGGACGTTGATCACGAGAAGAGCACAGACCGCCTGCGTCATTTGTGGTACGATTAACTTTCGCGATGTACAAACACGATGGTGTCGCGACTCTTCCTCCTTGACTTGCTCACATCGAAGCTCTCATATCTCATTGACCTTCACTGCCGATCATGTCTACCCGACGTACGGTTGATAAGGCGAAGAATGCGGGAGCAGAAGCCGCCGAGCTGGTGAAGCCTGCAGCGCATGGCTATGAATTCGGTGGACCGTACGCGATTGACCACACAGCCTTGCCAAACGACGCGATTGCTGACAATTTGATGTAGTATTGGCGCGGCATTGATCTCCTTCGGTCTGCCCATCGCCTGCTACGCGTTCGCCTTCCTCTGCAACGACGTCACCGGCTGTCCTGCACCATCCCTTCTCTCGCCTCGCAAGCTGTTCAATGCGCCTTTACTCTCCACGCAATCTGGATGGCAGCATGCGCGTGGTGTCTTGGCACGTGAGGTTGGCTGGCCTGGATGGACTGGTCTCGTGACTGTCGAGGGTGTGCTAGGATCATTGGCATGGTACGGTTGGAGTTTGGCACTCTATGCAATGCTACCTGCGGAAGAGGTCGAGGGCACTGAGCTACGAACAGGCGGTAGGCTGAAGTACCGCTTCAACTCGTTCATCTCCGCCTGCTTGACCCTCTTCATCCTGGCGGCGGGCTCCTTCGCATTAGGACCAGAGTTTCAGGTCTGGACATTCATCAATCGCAACTACATCCAGATCCTCACCACCAACATCGTCATCTCGTATGCGCTTGCCACCTACGTCTACCTACGATCATTCACGGTCAAACAAGGAAATGCAGAGCGACGTGAGTTGGCTGCTGGTGGCCACAGCGGCAACATCATCTACGACTGGTACATTGGTCGCGAGCTCAACCCGCGCGTCACTATCCCTTACTTCGGTGAGATCGACATTAAGTCATTCATGGAAGTGCGCCCTGGACTTCTTGGCTGGCTCGTGCTCGATCTGGCTTTCATGGCCAGACAGTACGGCTCTTATGGCTATATTACCGACTCCATGCTCATGGTCACTATCGCGCAAGGCATTTACGCGATGGACTGCTTCTACAATGAATCATCCATCCTCACACAGATGGATCTGACCACCGACGGCTTCGGCTTCATGCTGGCATTCGGCGATCTCGTTTGGGTACCATTCATCTACAGCTTGCAGGCACGATATCTTTCAGTGCACCCAGTCATCCTCGGACCATGGTACAGCTTCGCCATCCTCGCCATCGCAGGCTTCGGCTACTACGTGTTCCGCGCGAGCAACAGCGAGAAAAACACCGTCCGTACTGATCCCAATAACCCTTCAGTTGCCCACCTCAAATACATTACCACGCACACCGGTTCAAAACTACTCATCACGGGCTGGTGGGGTCGCGCCCGCCACATCAATTACCTGGGCGACTGGTTCATGTCCTGGTCGTACTGTCTACCTACGCTTCTCTCTGGCTACAGGATCGTGGACAGTGTGCTTACACCCGGGAGCCGTCTGGTCACCCGCGATGGTATGGAGGGCGCTGCGATACCAGTCACGTACTTCTTTATGTTGTACTTTGGTGTTTTGTTACTTCATCGTGAGAGGAGAGATGAGCTGAAGTGCCGGCGCAAGTACGGTAAGGACTGGGAGGACTACTGCAAGAAGGTGCCGTACAGGATCATTCCTGGTATTTACTAGGTGGCAGATCAGAAGGCTCGCGACGTGTACGATGGAGACCGAAAGGCAGGATATCGGAGGTGTACCGACGTGCACGGGTGCGTGCTTAGGAACTCGCAGCGATGCACATAATGTATGATATTCAGAGGCATGCACGTGTACTCGACTTTGTACGATTGATGCGCTTGAGCCCACATTGCCGGGCACAGTCGTCTCGTGCCGTGGCTGTCTCGTACTCGGAGCGATTGCGAGCTCGTCGACTGCGTACCGCGTACAGAGCTGATCCCCAGTACAGTGGTCTGCCTTTTACCAGATCGAAGTCCAATCTGACCAAAAGCCTCTACGTCAGTGGTGCGACGATCTTGCATCGCGAAACGAGGTGGAGGCTGGGGAAGTGCGGGCAACCTTTCGATCAAGAGGAGACTTGCGCCTACAACCACAACACATTCACATCTGCTACATAATCTCCAATATTTGTCGCAAACGTCGCAGAAATGGTCGCTACACGTAATCATCCGACCGAGTTCCCCAGTCCACCATCGGAGACGCCTACCAGGTCCTCGCCGACGAAGAGATCAACACGCTCATCCGCAGAACCCAACCATGTGACCACAACAACAGCAGCAGCGGCACAGCCAACCCCCAGCAAGCCGGTATCGATATCACAATTAGCGCGATCACCACTCCCACCACGCACCTCGACCCCATACATCCCCCGAACACGCCAACCAAAAGCCTGGTCCCACACCCCCTCCAACCTGACTCTAATATGGCTCGCCATCAGCCTCCCGCTAGTGATCTGGGATACTGGCTACGTCTTCCTGCGACCCTATAGCATGCCCGGTGGCTCCCTCCAATGGCCTCTTTGGGTTCCGTACGAACTATATGGACAAGTGGACCATATCTACGGCAGTAAAGCCTGGGATGCGCACAATGGTTTTACAGCTGCGCAGGCGACGCTGAACACCTTTGAGACGGCGGCGTATTTGGTTTACTTGTATTGGGTGTATGCGTACGGTCAGCAGGAGAAGGTGCAGGGGAGAGGAGCGCCGGATATGAGTACGCTCGGACGATTGCAGGCGTTGGGTGAGAGCAGGACTGTTCACGGGAGGGTTGCTGGGTGGGCGGTGCTATTGGCATTTAGCACGGCGAGCTTGACGTTCTCCAAGACTGTGCTGTACTGGCTGAACGAGGCCTTTTCAGGTAAGTCTGAAAATCATGTCCGCCTTGCGTTTGCTAACGATCTAAGGCTTCGACAACATCGGACATAACGATGTCATATCCCTCATCTTTCTCTGGATCATTCCGAATGGTGCTTGGATCGTCTTTCCGATCTACATGATGTATGTTTTTGGAGGGGAGCTACTCGAAGCGTTGGAGACTGCCGCGGGTGGTGACAAGAAAGCCAGATAGTTTTGTGAGACGAAGAATGAATTACGACTCCCCTGATATTTGACGTTTCGATGTCCATCTCTCTCTGCATCATGGTACGTCGTACCCAGCTGCATCTCGAACCTTACAAGCTTCTTTAGCAACCTTGAGTGTACAGCATTGTCCCCATTGAAAGAGAAGACGCGTTCTTCCCCTCGACAGCTTCTTGCACACATGCTGTCGGCTGGCATACATACCTGGCTATTGTGCAAGACCAACAATATCTCCATCGTTACGGTTGGGGCTATGAGTTGGTACATCTGCCCTTTCGAGCCTTCAAAAGCTTGGCAAGCGGAAGTGAATGGACCTCTGATTTACCAAGCGGGCATCGCCCCCGCCGACCACAAAAGAATTGCTTAAACTACAGTCCGTCTAGGTCCATAACAAGAAGCAAAAGGTTTGCGTCGGCCGGGAATCGAACCCGGGGCTGGCCGAGACGGGAATATTCGGAGTGAATGCTCTGGCAACGGCCAATTTTACCACTAAACCACCAACGCTGATGTATCCGATGGATGGAAATCGTTTACTGTTCTAAAAACATATGTTAGTCTCAGTCGATAGCCAAGGAGTGGCCGACTTGCCCCAGAGTTCCTCCTTTTCTACGCTAATCGACGAAGGTTGTTGACAACCACAAGGGTTCCGTTCGGAGGGTACCTTCGAAACTTTGCACTTGGGAGAACTTCCCCCTTCTTCATAGTTGAAGCACTCCTCACTTTCAGCTTTGAGTCTCAAATGTGTCTGATAGATAGCCTAATCAACATATCTATATACACCTTTGCTGGCAGATGAGTATAATCGTGATCTGACAGACGTCACAGCATTAGCATGACCACCGCAACGTTGACGAAGTCTAGACACTCCTTTCCATGGAATGCTAGCCTACGGTAGAGTTCGACATGGTGATAACAGTGACGTAGCAAAAGTCTTTTTCTTCGACTTCAGCCACTGAGTTGCAAGGATCCATGGTGGCTGCCACCATAACGCGTTAGTGAGTAGCTCAAAGAGGCAAGGCTTGGCTCCGGCATCGCCAATGACGCTGCTTTGACGGATTTTCAACCTGGCTTTCTGTGGCTGTCTTCGGCTTTGCTGAAGAAAATGTGCACGCGACCATTTGTATGTCACTGTGGGCCGACGAGCACTAGGCATAGGAAGAGTATAAGGTCTATAGGGAGGTCGCTCGGCCGCTGGGCAAGAATTACAAGTACGACGAGACCACGAACAGTCGTACACATCCAATCTCAGCACCGATAGCGAGCAAAAGATCACATTCAGCGTTCTAGCAGACAGTATTTCACCAGCCAGCATATCAACAGTGAGTCGATCGAGAGCATGTCTTAGCGATATTTCCTAATCATATCCAAACAATACACTTTTCCGACGACCCCAATCATTAGGCATCGTTACGATATCGACGCCATCAATTCCAATCAATTCAAAGCCGACAATAAACAAAAATCGATATCATTATTCGCCCACGCTTCAGCGGATACGCCCATCGGCGAAACGATACGCTTCCTCTTTCCAAGCAGCAAATTGCTCCAAAGCAACAGATCAAATGCTCAACCAAATTGCCACCCTCGTCCAACCAACGAAGGGTGTCTGGGTTCTGGATGTATCAGGTCTATTCGATTACATTGCCGGAGTGTGCGAGGAAGTGTTTGAATTGGCATGCTTCGGGCCCTACGATAAACCATGTAGCCTACTATAAAACTTACGATCTCATCAAACGTCCTCACCTCCTGTCATTTTCGGAGTTTGCGCGGGATCGTGCTCATCCCCCAAGGATATGGATCTAGGTGAGTGCTCAACGCCGGAACATTATCGCAGCGCTGAAACGTTGGCAAACGGATCGCACCCAACTGAAATTGATCTCTCCCATTTCTAGGCATCAGCATTAACCTGCACGACAATCTTGCCTCTCGCTCTGCCAGTCTTCTGCCTTGCAAACGCATCGCGAACGTTCTCGAATGTGTACTCGAAATCGTAGAACACTTTCACCTGGCCGCTCTTTATGTGATCTGCTACCTCGATGAGGTCCTTCTCAAGTGACACCGACGTGATGGGGACGATCTGGCACACCTGTTAGTGTCTGCTGATTTCTCCCCCAGGTCATCACCCTGACATACCTTACGACCAGCACCTCCCATAATCCGTGGCAAAGCGGCCCGTGACAGATTACCGACCAGTCCAAAGCTAGGTGTCGCGCCCACGAAAGCGTACTTCGCAGCAGGCTTAGTGAAGTCCGCCACTTTAAAGAACAAGCTGTAGTCGGCACCGACATTGTCGACCACATGGTCGTATGGCCCGCTCTTCTTCAGAGCTTCGACAAGATTCTCTTTCTTGTAGTCGATTACTTGATCGGCACCTAGAGACCGACAAAATTCGACGTTCGCGGTTGAGCAGGTCGTTGTGACTGACAGTCCATATGCCTTCGCAAGCTGGATAGCAAAAATACCGACACCGCCAGAGCCGCCATTGATGAAGACCTTGTCTCCTTTCTTGACGAAGGGCTTGATGGATTGTAGTGCTGTCACACCAGCCACGCCGATAGTCGAGAGATCTTTTGCGGACACACCTTCAGGTGCTGCAACAACAGCCTTGCTATCTGCAACAATAGCGTACTCTCGAAGCGAACCTCCGGCAAAGATGGACTGGCCAGTACAGCCATATACCAGATCACCAGCCTTGAGCGAAGAGCCAGCAGCAGGTGCAACGATACGTCCAGCAAGATCAAGACCGGGAGTGGCAGGTTTCGGGATCATGAAACGGTTGATCATCCCGATTTCTGCTGGCTTGTAGTCGACTGGGTTGGTAGAAACCCAGGTCACTTGCACCAGATGTTGATTCGGCTTGCGTTCCGGCATGGGCACTGACTTGAGCTCCAGGTTCTTCTCGAGTCCGCCGACGACATCGGTGTACTGCCACGCCTTCATCGTGCTGGGGATGGTGGGCTTGCTGGTCATGGTCACCTTCGTGTGCGCCGAAGTATAGGTAGGCAGGTGGGATAAGTCCTCTTGAGCAGTAGCAGCGTGCTGGAGATATTGCTTCTAGGCAAGGCCGAAAGGCGACTGGAGTGAGTTTAGAAATCTGGTGGTAAAGACCTGCTCGAAGGAATAGGGGATTCGAGGCAGGCAGTGGCATGACCTAAATACTTCCTTGCATCAACCACAATCGAAACCAGCAATACGAGCGCAGCTGTTGAGCCTACTCGTCATACTGTCGAAGTACGTCCCGGCGCAATCACTACGACTCTGGGAGCCAATGGCTGACACACTCTCACTGACTTGCATACAGTACATCAGAGCTTCTAGGTGACATCTGCAGCTTGAACGAGGAACGGGACGAAGAGATTGTGAGGAATTGTCCGTGCGTTCGCATACGCTAACCTCGACTCGTCTGAGACGGCGGATTCCAAATGTCCGCCCTCCGCTTCCACTCTTCGCGATCACGGCGACATCTTCAGCATAGATCGGACAAGCTCGCAGATCATGGCCACACCACGTCCTGGAGATGAACCATGCTTCGGAAGTCCTTTCTAGACAAAGAGCGTCATCATAATCAACGGCTAAATCATTGAAGACCCGTGTCTCGAGTCACCGCCAAATACGTCAAGCTCCAAAGTTGTCTACGAGAACCGTCAGCCAACAGACAATGTTCACTTTTCGTCAATATCAAGCACTTACCGAACGTCACTCTCCGTCGGACTCTGCCCAGGCGGTGGCGGTAAAGAACCCAGCGGGATCGACTCAAAAGTTCCACCGCTGTACATCCAGCTCCACACCTCACTACTCAGATTCCCACTGTTCGCCTCGATCAAGTCCCAAAGATGGTTGTACGCCGCCAATGCCTTGGTCCTCACGGCTTGATTCGCACAAAACTCCGGTACGGGCGTGGTCGAGCAACGGCCTATTTGTCGCTGAAGTCCAGCAGCCATCATAGCCATAGGCCAGGACCAGACGACCGTGCCGTGGTAAGCGTTATTTGTCCAGTTTGCGGCGTAGACTGCATCGCCGCCGTAGGCTGGGTTGGCCACGAGAAGACCTATTGGGTTGCTTAGGCCGACTGGGAAGGGGTTGAGGATATTGTTTGCTGTTTGGTTGATGAAGGCCGTAAGTTGTGTTTGGTTTGTGGTGTTCAAGAGAAAGTGCCGAAAACAGTCATCTGTGTTCATTACTTTGACGAGGGGCTGGTCGTTGTTGCCTTGTAGTGACAGGCCATGGTAGACGATGGGTGAGGTTATGTTCGAGGCGTAGGATGGGAAGCCGTCGCTTGCGGAGGCTGTGTAGTTGGTGACCAGCGTTCGTGCCTGGTCGACTGGAACGGTGACCTCGAAGAATTGCAAGGCCGAGTCTTCCCAGACTTGCGCGTACTCCCCAGCAAGGGTGGTCCACTCGGGATATTCCGGGAAGAAGCCAGAGGCTGACAACGTAGCGATCGAGCGTAATGCTGCCGGGACTAGAGCGGAGTTCACATCATATGGAATGCGCCCACCACCAATGCCATACGTGCTATCACGCCACTCACCGACCACCTGATCTTCTTTTAGGTGAATCAGGTTGTCTTCAGTCTGACCCCCAGCCGCTGCAAAAGCTGCAGAAGTGTTCATAATCTTTTCTGCATTGATAAGAGCCAGCTCAGCATAAGTCAACCCTTGGTTCCCAAAGTCCTGACTCGAAACAGTAGCGAGAAAGGCATCTTTCCTGCTCTGACCAACTGGGCTCTCAAGGAAGTAATTCTGCATGACCGGCATGAGATAGTAGTCCGTATCGACCATCTGATATGTACAACCTGGTGCGGTACTGCTGATATTCTTCTGCAGATTAAGATAGGTTGCATAGTCTCCAATCGTTTCTTCGTGGCATACACTCCCATCCGTCCTGTTCAGTCTCTCAAGCACGGCTGAGATGACAGCTTCGACTGCGCCGCCCTGGCCTTCGGACAGGACTGGTTGGAGAAGGAGTAGACTGATCATGCTGTCTCGACCGAAGTAGGTCAGGAATCTCCAGGCGCCGGCTGTGAGTTTGTTGGTGTAGGAGAGGAAGGAGAGCGACGTGACTTGATCGGCATTTTGCTCAATCAGTCCTTGCGATTGTGTGTTCAGCACTTCAGTCTCGCTAAGCTGTTCTAGTTGCGGATAGTCGAATGTCGCCGTGAAGTTGTACGTCCCGGCTGCAAGCTCGAGACTGCGGTTGTTGATAGTAATGCTACTGCTGGTATTGGTAGTGGTAGTAGGCACGAAAGACATGGACGTCGTAGTGATGTTGTCGAACCAGAGCCGTGACAGGACAGCACCTCCACCACTCGTCTGCGAAAACGTGATAGCGTTCTGTACAGACGGAACCAGGATAGAAGGACCCTCTGTGAAGTCCCTCATCGTCCTTATGCTGCCCATGATCGGGACCGTGAGCACAGCTGAGGCATTAAATCTGACCAGCGTGCTGATACCGACCTTTGCATTGCCAGTCAAGGACGAGGTATTGGCAGGACTGTACACCCCATCCAACGGCTGGACAGAAGTCCCATTAAACAACTCGATTCCCAACGAACCATTGACGCCATTCTGCGGCGCGAAGAAAGCCACAACGCCTGAGTTGCCAGCAGGCCAGGCAACCAGTAGTCTTGGTCCGATGATCGTGAGGTTACTCCCTGACAACGGACTTGTAACGACGACTTGGCTGGCGCTGTGGCAGTCCGAGTAGAAGTAATTCTCATATGGAGGATCGCTCAGATGAAGTGTTGTCGGTGTGCCTGTGCAGGTCGCTGCACTTGACGATGCCGTCGCAGAGGACGAAGCTGTGCCCGACGGGCCTGATGCTGTACCAGTAAGAGCACTGTTGGATCCGGAAGTTGGTGGATAGATCAGCTCGCCATTGCTGCAACCGTACATTGCGGGTCTGTAGCATGCGCCGCCACAGCGAAGCAAAGCTTCGCCATCGGAGACAGGGCACAGGAAGTTGCCATCGTAGCAGGTGTACTGTGAAGGCAAGTAATACGACTCTCCACACGGCTTCAAGTTCTTGTCAACGGGAGGTGCTGCGCAGTGTGCTGTGACCGCGAGGGCGACCAAGAGAAGCGGGTTGGAAAACATAGTTGCGTGCTACGACAGTGCAAATCGAAATTGGCTATACCTACCGTGAGCGTCGATACTTGTACTTCAACCGTCCTCCGTCATCTCTACCATAGCAGCGTGGTGAGATCCGTGAAGGTTTGAGGAGACCTCGACCATTGCGGTATGGTCAAGCGAAAAGTGTGCGGGGTGATGAGATGGGGTTCGAGGAACAGGCATGGGCCGTCTTGGCGAACGTATGCAAGTACAGGAATCGTTCAGTGCGTCTTATATGTTCTGGAACTCTATGCTTAACGCTGTGTTGCGAGAGCAAGATAGGAGCAGAACATATAGTGAAAGAAAAGTCTGCTGACGTTCGCTCCTGCCTTCTCTGATTACAGCTCTGCGACAAATCTAGTAACGGAAGAGCGATCACGGCTGTTCAAGACTGGTTGATAGAGCATTCGATGCCAGTACCGTTCTCGAGAGTGAAGTCGGCCCCATCCACGTACATCATACCCTCATCTCCGCCCACCAGGATGCCCATCTTACTCCCTCCCCCTTCATCCAAGTCCAAAGCCTACTTCCCCATACGCCCTGCACCGCCGCCCAATCTCACCGCAGCAGGCACGACCTCCAATCTGTCAACCGCCGCCCAGGTCGCCGTCACTGCCGCCAATGTACTCAGCACTGTCCGGCCCAGATTCACCGTTGCCCATTTGTCAACCAGCGCATGCGTGGTCTCCTCCTTAGCAACACCGCTCTCGATCGCGGTATCTGTCAATGATGCGCAGGAGAGGGAATGAGCTTTGCGGGTAAGCTTCTCGGTGATGGGATGGAGGAACAGGAGGGAGTACGGGAATACGGATGCTAGGAGAATGGATGAGGTTGTGTAGAGAATGTGGGCTGGGGAGCCGCGGTTTGGATCTGGTGGGTGCGAGACGTGTGTTAGCTGGGCTTTCCTTCATTCCCATGGCACAGGGCCTTATGCTTTATGGTGAGGGAGAGATACACTCCCTTCATCGTCGCCAGAACTGTGGGGGACGTACCTCTGTAAGCAAAATACCCAAACACTCCGGTCCCGAGCGCAACGAGCACGGGATTGATGATGAGGTCGGCCTGGAAGACGTCATCGATCTGCTTCGCCAAGAGAGGGACGGGCGCATGTAACAGAGCAGGTACTGTGCCGAAGCTGACTGCGAAGGTTTTGCCGGCGAGGAAGGCAGAGGTGGTGAGGCCGAGGACTTGAGCAATTCTGAGGGGCGTGCCCATGTCCGTAGTGTAGAATGTGCCTTGTGACATGAGGTTCGACATTTGGGTAAGGTGTGTCGTTAGTGAAGGTTTGATGGTGATGATTGTTCTTGTCTATGCGGAAGCAAATGGTCGAAGGTATTATCTAAGGTACTCTCCTTGCTTCGTCCGGGCACGGTCACATGATATAAGTGAGCTATACCGAGCTCTCGTCTTTGAGCCTGGGACAGTGTCGTACCGAGTTTTGCTTGACTATTGTTCTTGCGACAACATGAATGACATTGCGATGAGTGTGTACCATGACGATTTGACCCTACCAGCGCATTGTACTTGAGGGGGATCTGCGACATGTCTCGACCTACAGTGGTAACGATACAAACATGCGCCTCTACTCTCAACCGCATAATGCAGTCGTGCTCGTGGGCAACCCGTACGATCGACACACACGTAGTCTCCACACTCAGCAGAGGATCGCGTCCTTCGGGATGCGATCGATGCAGCCATGAGTTGCCAGCGGGTGAGTGGCAAATGCACATTTCTATCTGCGCGAGCCATCTGCACAGCATAGAGCCAGGAGGTCGTCCAGTCGAAGCCGCAGGTTCGCCCGGTGACAGCAGTACCGTGATCCGCCTTATCAAAGGCGTACTAGTAGGGTGCAGTCAGAGACCGTGCAATAACTTCAATGTCTCCCTTTCGCAAAATGTATGCTCTGCGACAAACATCCGTTGACACAAGATGGCTTCGTTGTTCTTGGTCGTGGGCAGAGTCTAGCATAGTGCGATACAGGCAAGGTAGAGGGCAATGTATCAAAAGCTATTCCAACACTTATTCGAGTATCCTAGGGGGTGCGATGCAGCAGATTATTATTCCAAGAGATTAATGAGCGGCTCATGGCAGGCGGCTCAAGTTTGCTTGTGTCTGTGCTCCCCTTCCCGACTTCCTCGCTAGCCATCCACCTCACGACCAGACGATAATGATCTCGTGAGTTGCTACTGCGATGAACACACGATGTGCTGCAACATAAAACACAGATCGGATCAGCTTTGTCTCTCCTACGCCTTGGGGATCTTAGACAGTCCTTCAAAGCACTTCTCATGAGTCTGCGGGCCCTCACCAGATTCTTGGCTTGCTACTCGTCTAGATGAAACGACTAGGTCTCAACTCGAGATTGACGATGTGCTACTCTCGATCTCATACAAAAGATGCCCTTGCTCCCCTCATACCAAGATCTACTATTCTGACACTCCCATGAACGATTCCTTTCTCTGACCAAAGTCCTTCCTTCGAACAGCAGGCCTGTCAACCACGGCTCCCACAGCAAAAATGTTCAGCTTCACCCTCCCGGTCCTAGCCATGGCCTCAGCCGCCTTCGCAGCAGTCACTGCCCCCATGTCCCTGGATCAACGCCACGTCGCTCGCCAGACCCTCTCCGGCCAAGCGACCTTCTACGGCGGCAACGTCCAAGGCGGAACCTGCTCTTTCAGCACCTACACCCTTCCCTCCGGTCTGTACGGCACCGCCTTGTCAGATAGCAACTGGAGCAACTCCGCCAACTGCGGCGGCTGCGTCGCCGTCACATACGGTGGCAAGACAATCACAGCTATGGTATGTCATGCTCGCACGCCATCTGCACAAACAGTACCACTAACACACCCCTCACCAGATCGTCGACCAATGCCCCGGCTGCGGAACAAACCACCTCGACCTCTTCCCGACCGCCTTCACCTCCCTCGCCCCCGCCTCCAAAGGCATCATCGACATAAACTGGGACTACGTCCCCTGCCCCGTCGTTGGCAACCTGCAAATCCACATGAAATCCGGCGTCAGCCCGTACTGGTTCTCGGCCCAAGTCGTCAATGCCCATCGTCGTACCACTACCCTCGAGACTTCCACGGATCAGGGTAAGACCTGGAAGGCGACGACGAGGCAGACGTACAATTTCTTTGAAAATTCTGGTGGAGTTGGTGCTAATTCGGCTTGGATTCGCGTGACGAGCCAGACGGGGACGCAGGTTGTGGTTAAGGATGTGCCTATGACAAGTGATAAGGTTGTTACTGCTAGTGCTAATTATGCTTAGAGAGTTAACTTGGTTGAGTGGGTGGGGGTGGGCGTGTTGAGCATGCCTGAACGTGTTGGTGTATGGAGAAGTATAGATATTACATAAGTATGTACTCGTACTCCTGGAAGGAGATGTTGACAGTCACCTCTCCGGTGACTGAATTATCCTCGCGACTAGTCAGCATGCCTGGCTGTAGCCGGGTGGTCTCCATCTCGCTTCTCATCTAACATCGCATTCCACCAGCGCACAGCTCGACCGATCCGCGCAAGAATCTTCCTCTGGGATCGACCACACCATACGACTCGTGGCCGGGCCACCTTTCACCAGACCGTCGCTGGAAGGTCACTCTGTGCAGTCTCGCCTCAGGCGCCAGAAACCCAACTCGAAAGTAACTTCGCCACCATCCAGCCCGGTGTGAGGTGCCTGATGAAGTACAGAATCACACCATCTCTCTCTCGAACCGCCGCCAACACACCCATTACATCGCCTTTCAAAGGAACTCCTACTCCGGAAACCCAAGAGCGATCCAACTAGCTCCAGCAGAATAGACTGTACTATCCCCCCACGTCTCCAGATACCATCTGAACCCTTCCTTGCTCACCTCCTCCACCCGGACCCTAACCCTCAAATCCGCATTCCCCGCCACATCAACCGCATTCAAAGCCGCAAGAACCGTCGGCACCACCTCAAACTTCTTCCTGAAAACCACCCGTCCCATCGTCCGCTCCCGCGGCTGCGTCCGCTTCCGAACATCATTCGTACTAAACCTTCCGGAATCGACGTGGCGTTTCGACGAAGGGAAAGCAATCCAGCACATTGCCGCGCCGGACATGGTACCGTTGTCCCAGGTGTTGAGGTGGGCGGTGAAGCCTGCAGGGCTGATGGTGTCGGGGAAGGCGCGGAGTTTGTAGTCATTTTCGCGGCCGGAGGGGAGGTCGAGGCGGTTGAGCCAGCAGATTACTGAGGGGGGTTCCGTGAAGGGTTGGGGGAAGGTGATGGATTTGGCGCATTTTTGGGGGAGACTTGCTGGCGTCTTCTTCGATGTTTTCGTCTTGACCGGACTCGATTTTGTCGATGGAGCTGGTTTGGCTGGGATTTGTTTGTCGATGGAGGTGTCGTATTGGCCGAAGATGCATTGTTTCGCGTTCGCTTTGTGTTCGATCCAGGTCGTGCTGGCCGAGTACAAGGTAGCATCACCCCAGGTCTCGATAGCTATCCGGAAAGTATCCGCTGTGATCTCGTTGGCGATGAGATTCGCTCTGATCGGTCCTTCGCAGCTGATATTGAGGGAGTCGAATCCAGCGGCGATGTTAGGTGGCTCGTCGTATTGATCTTTTTGGAAGGCGATGATCCTACTCGTTGTCAAGGCGAGTTTGGCACTACGCCTCACTTCCTCGGTGGAGAAATGTCCATCATCCAGACGTGCTTTGGCAATATGAACCATTGTTCACTGTGGCGCCCTCGACTTTCCCAGGTACACGGAACACAAGTGAGACATGATCGTTGCAGAGCAGCAGATCCGCCTGTGCTTATCATACATATATACCCTGCTGCACATCGACGAGGTTGGAACTTGGCACGAACACGATGGGGAGAGAGAAAGCCGTTGGTGGACGCGCTCGGACGCGTGCAGCCAATCTAATGGTTGACGCCACATGATGCAAAAAGGCCAAAGCCGTTGCAACGTGTGATGAGCCACACGGCAGCGATCGTGCTCGAAGCTCATCAGAAACAAGGGCGACGAGAGCGAATCATTGTAAGGCGCCGGAGTACGCATGAAGCAGCAGCCTTTATGATGAAGGAGGCCCATCGAATCCGAGAATCTGTCCGACGGCACGCCACCCTACAACAGCACCACGGACCTCGTGCGGTATCAAGGCCTTAGCAACGGAGACGGGAATGGGCATGGATCGATCCAAAAACGATGGAGTCTGTGGTGGAGAGCTTCGATGGTCCTGACTGACATATATACAGCGTGTACAACGAATTCGATCTCCTGTCGACGAATCTCAATTAAAAGCAGCCCGCTAACGTACGCTCCATCAGGAACTTGTGTGCTTTCGTGTGTGGATCTTCTTGCGTTCCAGTGTGCACACCCCGGACGCCGATCGCTAAAATGCAGAAACCACACATTCCAATCCTCTCGCTCCAGCAACAAACGACAAAAATGTCAACCCAGCACGCTCGCCACTTCCTGCCATTCCCTACCCTCTACAACTCCTACACCCACCTCATCGAACTCAAAAGGTTCTTCACCTCCCCCTCCTTCATCCCATTCATCCCCAAACTCCTCACCTGACTCCCCTTCTTCAACTTCTGCAACCCGACCGCCACCTTCCACGCCTCCTTCTCCTCCAACACAAACGTATACCGCTTATTCTCCGCATCCCTCGCCGTCGCCCTGAGGACATGCAACCCGCCCACCTTCCCATCCTCAACCAACTTCAGCGTCCAAGCCTTGACATCCCATTCCCGTTGCGGCACACCCCGGATATCATCATCGATGAATAATCCCTCGGTTTTTATGCGCAGGATTAGGCCGTCCGTCACGGCGCCCGTGTTGGAGATCAATTGGGCGACGGGTTTGGTGGGGAAGGAGTCGGTGAAGAGGTAGACGGCTTTGAGGTGGATTTTGTCCGGGTCTTGAGTGCTATATGGTCCTCGCTGGGACGGTGGCGGGGTGGTGCGGGCGGTGCTCACGGTCGGGGCGTAGCTGCTTTCGCTCAGGCCGGAAATGGAGGAGGCGGAGGATTTGTAGGTTGGGCGATTCTTGCTGGGAGGTGAGTCGTAGGGGCGGTAGGAGTGGGTGTTTCCTGCTTCGCTGGCAACGTAGGAGGTTGCGGTCGGTTTCTCGTACTTGCTTGTTGCAGGTTTGCTGGAGGTTTTGGTCTTTTCCCTTTCTGCTTTCTCTCGGGCTTCGCGCTCGCGTGTGTCTTTTTCTCTTGCTTCCTTTTCCTTTTCTCTAGTCTCTTTATCTCGAGCTAGTCGTTCCCGTGCTATGCGTTCTCGTGCTTCTCGCTCTCGTTGCTCCTTCTCTCTCGATCGAGCTTGCTCCCACTTGTCTTTCTCCGCCTTAGCTCTCGCTACTCGCTCCGCTTCTTCACGCAGCTTCTGCGCTTCTTCTCGTTTCTTCTTCAGCTCTTCTGCACGTTTACGTTCCTCTTCCCGTTTCCGTGTCTCCTCTCTCGCCTTCTCCCATCCACTCGCTGCCGCTGATTTCGGAGTCGGCGCCGGTTTCGGGGGAGTCGACTCTTCTGGCGGGCGAGGTGGAGGCGGAGGAGCTGTACTTTGAGCGTCCGGCTGCGGCGCATACCCATGCGCATGCGACTCATGCTGCCGCTGCTCATACCTTGCCTTGCCCGTTCCACTCGTACTGCCCTTACCACTACCACCCTCACCCTCCCCACTCCCAGCCTCCCCTTGTGTCTTTCCCCAAGCCCATCCCGCGATCCCCACCCCAGCAACCAACAACAACACACCCATCCCACCACTCGCAACAACAGTACTAAGCCACTGCTTCAGCACCGGCATCACCAGCGTCCACACCCCGACAGCCAATAGCGCACACGCAACACCAAGCAGGAAACTATTCCGATGCGGTTGCATGGACGGCAGGTAAAGAAACCCCGAACCAGCCGAATGCGGCGGGATGATGAAGATGTCGTAGTTGCCATCCGGCAATCCGCTCCCACTCCCACTCGCATTCCCACCCGGCGGTCGCGCGTCCTGTCCATGCGGTGGAGGCGGTGGCGGGGGCGGGTCGGCCATCTCGTTTTGTGTCTCTGGCTTGGCAGCTGTTGTGTTGTGGTTGTCTCACGGGTACAACGGTCGCAATGTCGCACGTGTATGACTCGGCTATCGTCGAGGATTGTGAGACGTATTGATGCTAGCACTTAATCTTCGCCGACGTAACCGGCCCATAGGCGCTGCTGTGGTATTGTGTAGTGGTGTTGTAGGGGTGGTTGCCTGGACCTCGTTTCCGTGTTTGGTTTGGATGGCTGGAGACTGGGATCCAATTCGGGAATTGCGATAATGGACTTGGTACAGTTACGGAATATGCTCGTGTTGTTTGAGATGGTGTCTGAGTATGAAATGGTCGTTGCGAAAGGTTGTTTATGGCAGTTGGATCTCGTTGTCCTCTGCGTCTTGGAATTGTTTAGTCTGCCTGCGACCCAAGAAAGTCAAACCCACAGCTCGTTGCTCCCCGGCCCGTCCGCTGCGAGCACCCGTTGCTGCGACAGGCCTATGCCGGCTGGATGGACATACGCCGGCACTTCGACACTGTCACTCTTCTACGAACCTCTAGCTCGTCTTAACAAAGGGCTGCAAGGTGTGGACGAGATCCTTTCTGAGGACTTGGACTTGGAATATCTTGACCAAGGCCACAGCAACAATACGAACATCACTGATCACACGAGCCCCTCCCGCCAGCGTGTTACCAGCTCCCACTCCCACAAGCAGACGAATAGGGACTCGCCCCGGCATCAATTCCTCTCCATTCGCTGACTCGTGGCGCTATGCAAAGACCGCCCGTTCGCCCTCCCCATCCCATTCGGCACTCACCAACCTGTCATGCAATCTACTGCAGCTTCTATGCAGCTTGCACAGTCCGTTCTATAGCGGCGACTGTTCACCGCTTGCCACGTCAATTCTGTACCCGACTACTGATGAAGTGATGATGGAGAAAAGCTGGTGGCGCGCGTTCTGGAGCTCGTGCGCGTAGAAAGTAAATAGAGCGATGCACGGGGCAACGGAGCTACTGTAAACTACATGTAAAGTGACGTGTGCCACGTGTGAGCTGCGTTCGAGCACGAGCTCGCCCGATAGTAAGAAGCAATGTCTTCGAGGCAGACTCTTGGGCTGATATTCAAGATGGATTAATTGTGTTAGATCTCTGTGAGCCTAGCCTAATGGCGGATCTGATTGCCCGTAGAGGAGTAGGTGCAGTTGGCAGTTCGTGCAGGATTTTGAGGCAGTAACACGCTTCAGTAACAGTGAGATCTGTACGCTCCAAAGTACTCGTATACCTACATCGTGAATCACGGCTCATCCCACTTGTCTTCAACGAGAATCTCTTGACCCTGCTGCTCCTCCGCAAAGCGGCTCCTTTGGCGAAGTCCTCGTCCATACACCCTGAAAACGGCCGCAACAACACAGAATGAAGTCGCGAGGCTAGCCAGCAAGATCAGTGCATCCCTATTACCCATACCTTCAAACATCTGGTTAGCGAACAGAGGGAAGACTCCTGACAGTACGGCTCGGAGGAAGGACATGGGCGCGTTCGCAGAAGCGGCGTAGCTCCCGTAGGCATCGACGAGATATCCGCTGAGTGTAGTGTCGAATTCGATGACACCATAGCCAACCAGTATCAAGGCTCCCATCGACGACCACAACGCCACCGCTGTACATGAAGAACCATGTGGAACGCTAAATGCGAACCACCAGAGCCCAGCTGCCAAAACTGGAGCCGCAAGGTAAAACCCGAACAATTTGTCCTCCGGCTTGACACTCTTGCCACTCCGCTCGATCCTGTGGATAAGCCGGATGTCATAAATTCTCGGCAGGAAAGTAAAAGGAATACTAACTGCCAGCGCCAGCATCACAAGCGAAGCAGATCCTCGCTCCATCCCAAAGCCGTCGACGTAGACTCTCGTGAGACACGCCGAGAAGAGGTATATCAGGCCGTAGACGAACGCACCCATGAACGAGACGACGAACACGATCGGTTCCGTGAAGTAGAATTGCATTGGCCGCCAGAGGGAAGAGCGGACGAACTCTCTGAATGACGGGAGAGTGCCGGTGTCTGCTGAGAGCTGGTCGAATTGCACACGCTTGGAAATCTTACGGACTTGTTGTTGCAGAACTTGCGTGGGTCGGGATTCTTGCATGAGGATGCAGAGGAGAGTTAGGACAAAGGCGGTGATGCCGGCGATGCCGTAGACGAATGGCCTGGAAGACTGGTCAATGTTTTGACCTCGTCGTGATAAGCAGTGTGCTCAGGGTTCGTACCATCCAAAAGCAGACTGCGAGATATAAGTCGCCACAGCAGGCCCACCCGCCATCCCCAACACCGCCCCACTGATCCAAAGATGAATGATCCAAATCCTGCCTCTCGTATCCCACATATTCTCCAGACTCCCAGTCGCCACAACAGCCGGCATAGCAGATACCAGGCCCGAGACGATCCGCCCGACAATCACGCTCTCTTTCGTCGGCCAGACCGCGATCAAGAGACACGCCAAGCAAAAGACGAATGTTGACGTCGTATAAATGAGCCTGCAACCGAAGCGTTCCACGATGGGCGGGAATACCAACGCACCGACAGCCTGCGCAAGCATATATAACGTCACCCACGAGCAGATCGATCCTACGAAGCTGAAGCCTAGGGACTTGCCAGTAATATCCGCTGCCACAGACCCGGCGATACTGACCAGCGTCATGAAGAATTCAAGAAAGCAAATTAGACTCGTATCGAAAATCTTCCTCAGCAATGGCCAATTCCGAGGATGAGACCGGCTGTCGGTGCGGAAAGTGACGAGGCCAATGTCGCTGACGTTGAGGCCTTTGGCATAGAGGGCGGCGGAGACATGGCGGGGGATGTCGATGGAAGGAGGTTTGTCGAGGGAGGAGGAGGAGGAGGAGGTACGCGAGTCGGTCCGTGGTGGAGGTGGAGATGAAGTGGGGTTGTAGGCGGTGGGTGCAGTGCTGATGTAGGGGTTGCTTGAGGTGTGCGAGGGGGTGAAGGATGAGTAGGAGCTTGAAGGCCAGAGTGTGAGGCCGGGAGGGCGGTGTGGACGGTCTGGGCGCTGGTGCGATAGCTCCATGATTAGTTGATTGTAGCTTTTTAGTGGAGAGACGGTTGATGCACTTTTTCTCGAGATCACGTAGGAGAGTGGCCTGATATTTATCCATACCGCGATGCTATTGACACGAGCAAGGCGGGAGGCCAGCACGTGTTCAAGGCCACGTTACAGCGGGCCTGGCAGCATGCGCGTGGTGAAGCCCAACAAATGTGCTTGTCGGGAAATCAGCAACGAGGATTACGCAAACGTGGAAGCATGCTTATACGGTTGTCCAGAGGTCGTCTTCGTCTTCTCATTCGCGAGCATTTCTGGTCATCGTGTTGTCTTCGAGATGTCGCATTCCGCGGCGCTTCTTAAGCATTCCTGGACTGATAAGGAGTTCCTGCAGAGTGTAAGCTTCTTTTTTGACTTTGGGCGAGTTCAAAGCTGTCGGTAAGAACGTCACCTACAAAAGAGAGGGAGATTTAAGCGTGACGAGCGATGTCAGTGCTTGGATTCAAGTCAGAAAAGCTTTAGCGCACACTCGATCAGTCAGGAGTCATCAATACCTATCGATGATGCAGAATTGAGCTAGTGCTGGCGAGAGGAAAGTCGGTCTCACCCCTAGTTCAGGGAGGGAGAACATAGAATAGAAGTGGAAGCCGTGGCGCGTACTTGAAGCAATGAGAGTTGTGTATGATGCGACGTACAGGTCGATTGTCTAGCCATTCGCGCATGCTTACTGTGCCTAGTATGTCGCCTTGGCAGCCGTCGGCGGTCCTGGATAAAATAGACATGGAGTTCAGATCGATCCTTCGAATCCGAGAGCATTTCTGCTGGGACCCCGGAGTCTCGCAACAAGCACTTCACTCTATTTGCTAGCTTCTTAACAGAAGATAGTGACTTCTGCACTTCGGTCGCAATGCCATGCTCAATCGCCGCATCAACATGTGGTATCTTTTCAAAACGTCTCCTCTTCGCCCGCTACCTCACCTTCGGCCTCTGCTGGTATCTCAAACCCTGCAATCAAATCAGCAAGCAGAATAGTGGCGGCGCAAAGTGTCGTCATCTACGCACCCTCTTCTGTCGAATAGAGGATCGTCTGTATCTGCTTCAACAGGCTGCCCTCATCCTCCTCCAGCACAGGATCTGCCTCCATCGCTTGCTGTATCAACAGCTCAATGTCCCGTAACTTGCTAAAGTAGAAGTCCCGCTCCCGTTCTAGACCCTGCACCGTCTCCACAAGTTCCGTGTTCTTCTGCTGCAGTGCTGCGCTTGCTGGGCCGCCACTTCCCGTCTGCCTACTAGTCGTCCTCGGTGCGGCCGCCGCGCCACCCACTGGTCGCCTCGCACCTGTGTTTGTTGGAGCTGCTCTTGCGGGAGGTGGCATCGCGGGCGCAGCACCTGGTCCAGCACCTTTCCGTCTTGCTACCGCATCGTAATCGCCACCAGGATAATATTGGTCCCAGTATCGCTTGCTCCACTGCAGGAATTCGAGGTTGTCTTGCATCTTGCATTTCACCAGCTGCTCAACGGGAGGTGTACGATCAACGTGGTGCTTGCGGAAGGTATTCGACAGTATCTTGAAGTTTTCGAGGTACTGATATTCGCTGGTCGCGTTGAACCGCACTCGTGACATAGGAAGGTCGAGGAAGACGGAGTCGTATATTTGGCAGAACGCGGCACTACAAGCAATGTCAGCGCAAATATCCAGTATGGCGAGCCTGTACCCAGGACATACCCAGTACCGCACTGCTCAACTTTCGTGATATTGAGCTGCAACAGGCCATTGAGCCACGCGAGCAGCTCCTGCCTAAACGAGAACATCAGAGAAGTGTCAAGCATTCACCTACAACGAATATGCATACCTTGACTCGCCCATCTTTGCGATTGATCAGTTCGTAGCCAGCGGTCGTGATGAGTGAGGTCTGACGTGGATTATCGCTTTGTTATGCAAGGCAGTAGCCAGATAAATGTCTAGGGACGGTTCGGCGCTTGTTTGGGTCAATGTTTGGTTGTTTGAACGAGGGGCACTTAATTAAGACGGCAAGGCCCGCAACGCGCCAAAAGTGCTTGCACGTGAGGTTAATCCGGCATCGGAAGGTACGATGACGTGCTGAGATATATGGGGAAGGCACTTGCCAGTCCTTCAAATCAATGCTAGGCTGACAATGCAACCATTCGGAAGAGCGATATCGAGTCCAATAGCACGGCGCGGTTTCTTCATCGCCACTCCCCGCCGACACCCAACGGCAGCTTGCGGCAAGACTTCTTCGATCAGCCATTTCGTACGAGCCTTCTCAGCCAGCACGATGATACAGGATCCATTCAAGCCAGCTGCTCGAGTTGCTGGACAGCGACAGGATGTCTGGAGCATCGTCAACGAGGCTGCACAGGCTTCACCCGTGCAGCCCATCGTCAACATGGGTCAAGGTTTCTTCGGCTATAACCCTCCTGAATTCGTGCTAGATGCTGCTAGAGATGCTCTGAGCAAGGTCGAATGCAATCAGTACTCACCGACGAAGGTACTTTGAAGAGGCCTCTATAGTTTGTTATGCAACCAGGCACTAATGGCGCTTAGTAGGGCCGCCCAAGGCTGAAGAAAGCTATTGCTGATGCGTACTCGCCATTCTTTGGTCGAACTATTGATCCCGAGAAGGAAGTCACGATCACCACCGGAGCCAACGAGGGAATGCTGTCAGCATTCATGGGCTTCCTGGAGCAAGGAGATGAAGTCATCGTGTTCGAGCCGTTCTTCGACCAGTACATTTCCAACATCGAGATGCCCGGTGGCAAGGTCGTCTATGTGCCATTACATCCTCCCAAGGACGGCGCCACCAAAACTACCTCAGCTGGAGAGTGGTCCCTGGACCTTAAGGCATTAGAGAGCGCGATTACGGACCGCACCCGCATGATTGTGCTGAACAGCCCGCATAACCCAATTGGCAAGGTCTTCTCGAAGGACGAGCTACAAGCTATAGGGGATCTGTGCGTGAAGCACAACATCATCATCCTGTCTGATGAGGTTTATGACCGCCTATACTACGTCCCATTCACACGCATGGCGACTCTTTCACCGGAAGTGGCAAAGCTCACGCTCACGGTCGGAAGTGGAGGCAAAAACTTCTATGCTACTGGCTGGCGAGTGGGCTGGTTGATCGGACCCGAGCATTTGATCAAGTATGTCAGTGCAGCACATACCAGGATCTGCTACAGCTCTGTCTCGCCTTTACAGGAAGCTACCGCTGTCGCCTTCGAGCAAGCAGATGCGCATGGTTTCTGGGACGAATCTAAGAAGGAAATGAAAGCCAAGGTCGACCGCTTCACCGAAGTCTTCCGCGAGCTCGACTTGCCCTACTCCGATCCAGAAGGTGGGTACTTTGTCCTCGTGAATCTCGCGAAGGTGAAGCTGCCCGAAGACTATGATTTCCCGCCACACGTCGCCAGTCGGCCACGTGACTTCAAGCTCTGCTGGTTCTGCATTAAGGAGTTGGGCGTGGCTGCCATTCCGCCGACAGAATTCTTCACGGACAAGAACGCGCATATTGTCGAGGACTGGTTGAGGTTCGCTGTGTGCAAGGACGATGAAGTGCTGGACAGGGCTAAGGAGAGACTGCGAGGTCTGAAGAATTACATACAGTAGATTCAGTAACATGAATGTATGCCAAACATGTGAATTTGCATGCTGCTCCTTCCTGTTTCGAACAATGGACGCGCTAGAGTCCGTGCACCGGGCAAACGCGACATTGAAGCACGCCACCCTGCTATGAATTCTTTTCGCTCATGTTGCTTCCATTGCACGACAAGACTTACATCTCCGTCGCGATGAGCACTCTTATCACCATTGCCAGCCGATGTGAGATGGCACATCACAAGCTGGATATCTGGAAAGAAAGACCTCAACAACTTGTACGCCAGCTACAAGGACATGTATGTTGCGACCATACCACGACTATACCGCACTATCTCGGTCGACGAGGGGTGTCAACAAACGCTCCTCCTGGCAGCCCTTACACCAGATAATGCTGGGTTGCAGCACGTACGCCATCTTGAGATAGTCCCATCGTGCGGCAACCATCATCTAAGGAGACCAGACTTGGACTTTGTCCTTACCATGTTTGCGGACATGCTCCCACGCAATAGGCTCCTTACATTTTCGTAAGTGCTGAAATATAATCCCGAGCTGCTTCGTGGTGCTGACATACATAGCTGCGACGCCTCCTATGCTATAGATCGCCAAGCCATAGAGACGCTATACGCACGACAACGGTACCTCCGTACCTTTCGAACAGATAATGGAGATTTGAAGCGCACGCTCGGGATGGTCGATAAGCTCGTCAACATTACCCAGCTACACATGGAAGTCTACAGCCCAGAGACCGCAAAGACAGCCAACGCCATTCTGAACAGTGCTGTGAAGCTGCAGCATCTCGAGATCCGAGCCGATCTGAAGCAGTATTGTAAAGCTACACAATTCTTGGTTACCACTGTCCCACCATGGGGTCACGCACAAGCCAGCAAGGCAATCATCAACACGGTCTTCCACCGTGAGGTCGACAAGCCTTGCGACATCGACAGACTGGGTAAGAAACGCATCTTACGCTCGCTCCAGATCTATGATCTCTGCTCGGACGAAGCAGCGAATAGGCTAGTGCGTGAGGTCGACTTCGCACGGCTCGACTCATCAAGCCTGCTCAAGTGTGAAGGGATGATCTCTCTACTGAGGCTGGTGAAGCGGACGGGCTTGCCTGCGCGCATGAATCTTACCGAACTCATTCTGACCCAGCCGACGGAGCCTCCTGGTGTTGCTGAACACATCGACGATGCCATTGACGATTTCCTCGGTAGTTTCGGTGGTCTACATACCCTGGTCATCCATGGCCCTTCGGATGAGAACCTTCGTCCGAGCCTGGAGGCACTAGCCGCGCACAGCTCTACACTTCGACTCCTCTATCTCGGCTGTTGCTGGGTTCTCCCCGATGACTTCGACGACGATGACCTCCCATTCAAGCCCTACTACGAGGTTGGCGAGCTTGGTAGCTTTCTGGCAGAATGCGCGAACTTAGAACAGCTCGCCTTGGACATGCCTGAGCCAATTCTGGAAATTGAGGAACAGGAGACACAATGTCAGTGTCGACCATTTGCTGTAAGGATCATCTCATGGGACATTTGCTCTGTCTGTCGTTGCTAACACTGCATAGGAAGCGCTATCGAGGGCCCACTCCTTACGAGCACTCCGCACGCTTACGATGCCAAACGACGAGGACGTCGAGGATGGTATGCCTGACAGCTCTGCCGTGAGAATTTCTATCAACGCGAGCTTTAGTATGTGCGCAAACGCCTACCTGACTTATCTTGCAAACTTGGGCGCTTTGAGCCTTGTGCACGGTGGCAAGCGCGCGGACAAGAACCATCATCACGGAGACATTCCAATCACCCCTCGGATGTATGGCCGAGGCACGACCACCAATGCGTACGGCAGGAAGAGCGCCGTTGCATTGCCCCTTTCGAAGCCGAGTCTGCAGGAGATCGAGCCTGTGTCGAGCATTCTCGACATCGATCCGTCCGATTTCAGGATGATGCGCCGGGGTATGAATATGTAGCAGAGCATTAAGTTTTCCGCACAACGCTTGATTATCATGCAAATGCCTGTCACAATCCTATCGTGTCCATGGAGGGTATCGTCCGTCGAACGCCATCGCTAATTCCATTGATAATCATCCCACACACCATCAACACTCTAGCCACCTGTCGACGCCGCGATCTCCCTCACGTCGTCCTTGATATCAGGTATACCGCTCATCATCTCCCTCGCCAGGATGTCCCGGAACTGTGCGAAAGCTTCACTCCTGCCCTTCAACTGCTGATTCCACTTCATGACTGACTCGACAAACTCGCGGGTGTAAACATCGGGATTGCGAGACTGCTCGATGTACTGAATGATGCCAATCGGAACTGGGATGTTCAGCGTCCGTGCTTGTTGGCTGACCTCGACGAGATTCTGGATGAGGCGTTTGCTGCGTGTGGGTCAGCTGCTGGTCGGTCAGTGTAAACAAGCGCTACCATTACATTTCATCTGTCATAGCATGTTGCGTGCCCTGGCCATGGTAGTCGTGGGCTTGGAGAATGAGCATGTACAGGTTGGTTATGATGGAGCGAAGGCGTTCTGTGGACGTCAGTAGCTTACCATGTGCTCACAAAATCATGATACTAACGATCCACAGCTTGCAGTGTGGCAGCGGCCATCTTTATCACCGCTAAGAGGACGACTGCTGATCAACGATGTGTGCACGAAGAAGTTGACACTGCGCGATCGAACTGTTGATCCGGGATCGCCGCCAGAAGCCGCCACGGCCCGTTGATCCGCATCTGTCTTGTGTCACGTCAAATATGCTACGAAAGAGTTGATGCCATCGCGCAGGACAGAGTATACTGACACTGGCCCAACAGCAATGGGCATTAGCTATGGCATCAGGCATAAGGCCAGCGCGGCACAATCGACAGGCTAGCAGGCTCTCTGCCTTGACCAACACACCTGAAAAGGACATAGCAGCAGCGCAAAAACTGCAGCATGAAGAGCGGGACGAAGCTACCATTGCTTATGTCAAGCAGGTATTATGCGCCACTACGAACAGTAAAGATACTGCAGGCGATGGCGTTGACGAGAGACCATTGAGCGAGCTTCTGCCACCATTGACCAGTGACGGCCGAATTGACATCCAGTTGTATAGCATACTGGCAGTGATCCTGAGCCAGTTTGTGCAGGCGTGGTATAACAAGATCACGCCAGATGCTAGTTTTGTGCAGGAAGTCGTTGGTGTGATTTCGCACTGCACGCGAGGCCTGGAACAGAGACTCCAATACATTGACCTCGAGGTGCTGTTGCTCGACGAGCTACCGGCCTTGCTGGAAGCTCATGTGGGAGGTATGGAGTCGAGCTCGTAGAATCAAGGCTTCATGATCTGACAACGTTCAGCCATCGAGACTGCGAGGAGAGCGGTCATTCTTCAAGACAGTGGCACCGATGACGAGGCGATGCGTATATCAGCGGTCTATCACACTCTCCGACCACACAATGCATTGTTTCCACTACCAACGAGCGACGATTCGACCGTAGCGCAACGGAACCACGAAGCTGTGTGGTCTCAAACCCTGGTCAATGAAATCCTGCCCTTACTGCTCCCGCCTGAAGACCTTGTCAACCCGTGCCTGAACGTACTCGTATCAGAGATCTTCTCGGAACTGATTTTGCGCAATGCCGTGATGGGGAAGCTATCAGAACCATGGCTGCTTTGGGATGCAGTCACTAAGCTGATCTACATCTTCAAGCCAAGCACTGGACGATCAACTGGAAATGTCTTGCAATCACCGACAAACAGACTGGACCAATTTGGACTACTGGCGGGTGCAGAGGCAAACGCTGTCCAAACAGGCGCATCTGAGAGCCGTCGTGGCGTGCTTGACTCATCTGCATTGACGTTCTGGTCCATAATGCAGAACGGCGTCATGCTCTGGAGTTTGTTACGCGCCCTCGCGATAGCTCTCATGAACGCCAGCTCGAGCTCACAGCCAGAACCCACAAAACAGACTACTGCAAACAAGCACAAGGGCCACGCTGGCGCATCCGACATCCACCCGTCCGCAGACCCTGAGGAGCGGCACGCTCGTCTTCAACGGCCCATCGTCAGCATGGCAATCTGGAGCTGCATGAACCATGTCTCATCGCTGAGCAAACGGATGCCCTGGCTTGTTGGATCTCTCAGCCTATTGCGATGGTGGTTGCTGTATGGTCCCGGTTCCGTCTGTGGTTGGAACAGTACGATCAACAGGTAAGCAGTGACACTTTCATACGAGTCGTCTAATGCGAAGGCGTCGTTGAGATCGGTGTGTTACACCATTGTATGATGTACGGCGATACACAGCCTTTGGACTACTGCTCACCCAACAAGTGGATATCTCCCGCCTGGCTGCATGAGGCGCGCATGAAGTAACGGTCATATGACTTGGAGCTTCACCAATCAAAGGGCTAAGATGGCATCTCTTGGCATGGTCCCTTGTCTCAGAGGAGCTCCACCTCTGTAATCCACCTCGCGTGGTCGCCAAAACGACCACGACATAGCTACCGTTGCCGACCTTCGACTCGGTTGAATGCCTCGATCTCGCTTACGGACTTCGTCACCACTTGGGCTGATTCGCCTAAATTCTGGGCATCAACCAAGGCGGGGTGGTCCCAGCGGAGTCTTCACTGGCTTCCGTCGCGGTGCGAACCTAGGACGGCACGCATGTCATTGTCCGTGCCTGCACCTGAGCGCGAACACGCCATTAAGGAATGGCAGTATCCCTTCCCGATATAGTCCATCAGAGACAGCAATTATTGATGGAGGACCTCGGCCTGGTCGGCCGATTTCGGACACAAATGCTATTGTTGGTATACGAGACCAACACATGGGAACTGCCAGTCAGAGTCTAGATGACCACATTCGAGCTACCATTCGTCAAAATACGGGAGCTACCGGGTCGTGTGGACATGTAGACCTGCTCGGCTATATCCCAGTGCACTCCCACGCTCGTGCGTTCGTGCAGATGTCTTGCATGTATTTGCATATGCGCATGATGGCGCACGACACGTTGACCAAATGAGAGAACTTCATGCTAATCAGTCCATGCAGGCTGCTATCGGACCAGATCCACCGGAAGCTTGACACCACCATGGCGCTGCAGCTCCTTCGATCGATCAGGTCCGCTGCCTTTCCAAACAATGCGTTGGCGCCTGGCCGAGTGCCGCCTAGCATCGACGAGATCGCCATCATCAAGCACAATTGTGCAACATCCATCATCGACGCTATACCGGAGGTTATAAGGAGATCGTATTTCGCGTCGACGGATGGAGACCTGGTACAGAAAGACGTAGAAAGGACACTCGACTTGTTTGGATCAGCTTACATCAACAAGCATTTGATAGCGGGAGCTTTGGAGCTGATAATCGTCAGACTCTTTCCAGAGCTTGCTATAGCGGCAGATAGTACCGAGTGAAGTTGATGCAGGCTACCATACCGCCTACCGTACTCCTCGCTGCACCGAAACCAGACTATACCATGTAACGCCTCCTGAGCAAGAAGCGAAGTTTGAGGTCGTGATGCTGTTGAATACAATGGCCGAAAAAGCAAAGCCAGCGAGTCCCAAGTCCGTCATGAGGTCGCGCGAGCGACATGTTCCATCTTGATTCCTGTCCCCCCCCACCCCCCTTCCAAAGTTGTCCAGTCTTTCCCAAACCTATGTGCAGGATTTCAATCAAATATCTGCCAGTAGGATCGAAGTGAAAAGCGCTCGGGCGCATACATCTAATGCTCGCTGTAAGAACTCGCGAAGGCGATCGAAACGAGTAGAAATGCTGGATCTGTCTTTACAATGCTGTACTGTTGGATCGTGACTGTAATTTGAGCTTCTCCATGAGCTTGCCGATCGTGACGCCCTCCTGGAATTCAAGGAAGCCGTTGGGCTGCTGCTCGATGAAGCTATGGACTACTTCAAGTGCTCGGAGAGCTTCCTCTGCACTTGTGCCTGCTCTCAGAGATGAGCTCGAAGTTGACGGCGTGACTTCACGTCGTTTTTCGGCTAGCAAGATATGCGCAGGTAGTGGAGGTGGTCGCATGGTGTCGGAAGGTGAGATGGTGTATGGTCGATCCTCTTGTCGTGCGAATCTCATGGCCTCATCGATACTGCTCATAGGATCCGGGGCTTCTTCCATAGGCGAGTCAAGAACATTGGTGTTGATGTACCGTGGTGTCGCTACTTCAGAGGATGTCCCACCCATGGTGAACTGGTCTAGCAAGGGAAATGTCTGACTTCGCGGTCGCTGGCTGTTGGCTGTGGGTGTCGCAGGAAGAAGCGGGCGTGCAGTTAACGGTGCTGCTGGTATAAAGGGACTCGGTGCGGTGCCTGAGTCTGGAGTGAAGAAAGGTGAGGTGGGCGAAAGCGGTCCAGGTGAGAAAGCAGAGGGCGCTTGTTCAGCAAAGACACTGCTAAGAGAGGTGCCGCTCTGGGAGTGGAAGGGGCCACTGCGGCCAGATAACTCGGCATAGTCGTCTGGACTCTCGTTCTTGAGGCTCTCACGGCTTTCTGCGCTGTGCAGCTCGATTGACGCCGGAGATGCGATTCCTTGAGGTGAAATTGGCGACGTGCCACTAGGTGTATGTGCAGAAGAAGCAGCGTTAGAGATGCCCTCTGCATCGTCAGGAGCTAGGGAGCTTTTGCGTGATCGTGCCCCCATCAGGTTGTTCTTCAGCTTGAATTTCTCCAGCCAGCTAGCACTCATGATCTGTTGTGTCTCTGCTGAGGACGAAGTCGAAGCAAAGGCTCGCGCCTTCTCACGAATCATGTCGTCCGTCAAAGGAAACCCTTTCTTCTCCTGCACGCTGGGTCAGTCGATGTGTCGCAAAGCAGTTCTAGACAACGTACTTGATTCTTCGCCCAGACTGCGAGTGCGCGCTCGATGTCCGGCGAACGACCTTTGACTCGTTTGACGGGAGATTTGCTGCCATCGTCTTGGAAGAGATATTTCTCCTTCTGTCGCAGTACTTTCGATACAGTGCTATATGGCTGTGTCAGTTTCTGCATGGCCTCATCTCCTCGGAAGCCTTCTCACCTTCTCTCGACTCCAAATATTGCTATCAGGCTTAGTACAGTCTGGTCATCACAACGAAATCACTGACGTACCTCCAATCTCCGTCTGCTTGCTGCTGGGGTGCTCCTCGGCATACTGACACATCCGCTTACGGTCGAGATCTGTCAAAGTCTTCCTTGGGGTTGGTACCGATCGTGTCGATACCGCTGAAATGGGCGTCTGCAGTGCTCCGAGCGTGACTGGCTGTATAGGTTGTACAGGTTGCGGGTACATAGGCTGGTATGCTGCCGGCGCCTGGCTGTTCAGCATCGACGGCCATTGCGGCATAATCAGCGGTTGTAGTTGAGGCGGCATCGGTCTTGGCTGAATGCTAGCTGTAAAAATACCTGACTCCATGGGCATGGGTGGACTGCTGAAGTTGAAACCAGAGTATTCCTGTGCCGGTGTGCCATGGTGAGAATGTGGGTAGACGTGCTCCCACGACCCAACTGGTGGTGACGACTGATATCGTTGATGGTGACGATCGTCGTCGGCCATGGCGAAGACAATCATTCAGGCCTCAGGCGAGTGCCTCTTCCGTGAGAGTTGATCCCAAGCCGTAATAAGCGCGAGCGTCGGAGCCGCGCTTGTAGACCAGAGCACGCTGTGGCTTATGCTACCAGGGAGACGCACGGCACCTGCAGCGTTCCCGATCGTACAGTGGTGTCGCGCAGCATACGAACATGAAGTGTGCAACGCTAGACCAGAGGGCATCTCTGCCTCAGATACGGACCGCGGAATGCATATGCAGGTGCCAAAGCAAGAGAGACGAAGTAGACGATGTGCTGACGGGCGGGTTGAGCAACTGCGGAGGCGAGGATATCTATCAAGGTTGAAGGTACTTCCCGAGAGACGGTCCGGAACGCTTACAACACTGAGATACCCTTGACCAGCAAGCGTACATGGCTTTTTGGGCTGCCATTCTGGTGGAGGATCCCTGCGGACACCCGATCTGTCAAGCCTCAAAGTATCTGACAGGGCGAGACAGGCGTGGGAGGCCAACAACGAGCATCTAGGATTGCTAGTCGTCGATTGTGACTCAGGCCTAGTGGATAGGGCCATACGATTGAACATCCTTCAGCTGAACTCCCTGCTGCTCAAAACGAGCTTGACGCAGGCCGCCACACACAAGCTCGTCCGTCCGCGACACATACAGAGCCAGAAGCAGGTCTGTAAAAAGCGGCCTGCCGACGGAAGGCCAACCGGGGTTACTGGCAGGGACCCACTTCCTCATGAAGCATGGGGCTAATAACTCCCTCCGCATTCTTAGACTGTAAAGTGATCTACCAATAGTTTGGGAGAGTTGGCATCTCTCGAATACTATTGCACGAGTATAAAAGACAGTGTCACCTAGGTTCAACTACGCCATGCTGAGCCCAATACTTTCGTTACAACTGTCTCGAATATAGCAATGGCGACGTTGGACCGATGCCACAAGCCAAAAACAGCGGCCATTCAGGCACCGGGAACAAGTACTTTGGTTACTATTCGACAAAGACCCGGAGATTGGAGCCGTCGGTATCCCGAAACAGCCTTTCTTACAATCAACTTAGCGACGATAGCGCTCGTATGCTGAGGAAAGGCGGAGCTCGACTGTATTCATCATCTCGCAAAGCAGCAAGGCGAAGCAGAGTGAGGTGGTGGTTAATTACGAGGCTTTGAAAAAGTGGGGGCAATGCTTCAGCATTTCGCCATTGGCTGAGATATGCAGAAAAGCAGCACGGCAGCCCAATCGTGGCAAAGCATGACCGCACATATTTCCAGCGCGGCGGGTTCTGTCAAATTCGAACTCTCCCTCGTCGCGGTTTCACTGTCGACTTCGCTGAGACGACCCTTGTTGCGATCTACGGTATCCGTCCGCAAGTGACTTCGTTCATCGGAACCTTTTCTCATCGGCTCATCGACGACGACGAGCCTAAATTTCACCGTTGGAGGTACGTTCCGCTGGCGGCGTCTGCCGTACCGGCAGCTCAGACATTCCTCCAGATCGACCTCGCAGATCGACGACGTCCTGCCGTTCGTTGTCGTCTCACCGAGGTTATTGTCGAATCCATGCTGGTGGCGACGACTCCTCCGATGAGGGCCACGGACAAACGGCGCGTCTTCAGACAATCTGTGTAACCTCAGACGTAAGCCAGTGGTCTCAGCTAATTGCCGGCCGACTAAACTGGCCGCATGAGCAGAACGTCACGGGGATCAGTGGCACTGCTATAGGTTAGGCTCTCCAGGCTGGCCTATCTTGAGTCGGAAACGCTTTTTCTTCTGCTCATAGGTACGTGATCTTGATCATACCTTCGCGATTGGCAATTCCAACGAGGCGCGCTTTGCGACGAGAAAACGACACCGCCTACATCATTTGTTGGCAACAAAGCACGCTTGCTAGGGTAGCTATAGCTTGCATTTTCGTGTATGCGACCGCAGTCCTCGCTTCCAAGGTTGAGAACCCAGCTTGCAGCCTCGTGTCTGTACAGCAGCGAATAGCAATGATAGCATTGATTGCACCCACATCTTGAATCGTACTTCCCAGATGATGTCTAGAACATGCCACGCCACGCCACGCGGAAGATCAGGAATAGGGGATGCCACGTCCGAGAAATTGCGTCGCAGGAGATTCGTCTGCATCATAGTACTACTAGACTAACGGACGAAGCTGCGACAGACATGAAGCCTGTCTAAACTCGTACCCACGACGGCGTCATGCAAACAGAACCAAATCTAGACGACCGACCAGCGCTTACGGCAGTCTAGGCATAGACGTTAGGCCTACAAGGACAGGCAAGTTGACTGAAACGTGTGGATGCCTATCATTACATCCTCCACCAAGAAACTACTGAGCATTACCTTCTGCTTCCAAGGCGATAGGGATTGTTCTGTCTCGGAGATCCTTCTCACCTGCATGGTATCATCGCTCGTGACTAGGCAAATTTATCAAGCTAGTTTGAACTTCGTAGTTGTAAGAATCTTACCCCTTGGTAAGCACGAGCACCAATTTGCATCTGCGACCGATCCGCCGTCTCTGGGTTTGCAGCCAGTCCATCATATCGGCCTTGCTTCGAACTGCCTCATTGCATAGTATCTATACACCTTCGCCGTTCGTACCCGCAGCTGCTTTCCTTTCCAGATGAAGTAAACTGCGAAGGAGAGGACGAGGCAGCCGATCGCTCCTATCGTGTTGAACACATTCGGAATGCCTACTGCGGCCGCCCAAGCCGGCATTGCGAAGACGAAGATTGTGCTAAAGGTGTTACGTAGTACTGTCAGACCAGTCAAAGCATCGCCGATGATATCTGAGGGCGCATTATCAGTACTGAGTAGATACATGTCAAGGACAACGGTACGAGTACTGACCATTGTATGCATCTAGCATATACGTCAAGGCGATAGCCTGGAGCGGTGCAGAGCCAAAATTGCAGACACCATACGCGACAGCCACTTGAGGCCATGACGCTCCATCGGCAAGGCCATAACCGAACCACCACGCTCCAGCGAGCT
The DNA here is from genome assembly GCF_035927965.1 of Recurvomyces mirabilis. Lineage (NCBI taxonomy): Eukaryota > Fungi > Ascomycota > Dothideomycetes > Mycosphaerellales > Teratosphaeriaceae > Recurvomyces > Recurvomyces mirabilis. The sequence goes on along the minus strand of NW_027041970.1, from coordinate 45,757 downwards.
GAAAAGGAATGAAAGGGATGAAGACCCAGAACCTCATTTCTGGCTCGTAGATGCCATTGTTACGCCTCGCCAACCGCAATGCAACGTAATCACTCACTGGCCCGACGATCAGAGCCCCAAGTGTGCTGCCGATAAAAGGTCCCAAACTCATGAGTCCGATTTGTGCGGCCGTGAAGTTGTATGGAGGCTCGAGCATATAAGTCGATACTGCGGTAGTCATGACCGTTGACCAGGCCAAGAGGACGGCATAGGTGAGTGAACAGAACAACACACCTGGGATGGACACCAATATCATGAATGGTTGCCATGAATGTCGCAGGAAATGAGACCACGGGCCTGGTGTGGTTTTGAACAGAGACAGCCGCTGCCAGTATGTTTTGCGTTTCTTGTTGGGATCGAGGTGGATGACGCTCATCCTATGCGCGACTTCTGCTTCAGTCTCGTCTTGTGTTGGAGTGGTTGGCAGCTCTTTGTCGGAAGGTGGGAAATGCATCTCTTTCTCAGGCATAGTCTTTTCGTCCATCGACGATGCTTTTATATCACTGTCGGCCTCCAGACGCTTCCCTGTAGCCGCCGAAATGGTCGTGATACTGCCCTGTCGAGCCTCGAGTGTCTCATGTAGATGGCCAGTATACTTCGTCTCCTCAAAGCCGAACGCGAACATGACAATCTGCAAACCGAAGAATATGGCACACCACCACCATACCCACCGCCAGTTCTGATTTTGCGTAATGAAACCAGAAGCCACGACGGCCAAATTCTGACCCACGTTAAGCACCCAGATGTATATCGAGTTCATCAGTCCGCGCTGATGGACGAAAAAGACATCGGCAATCGTCATCTGAATCAAGACCTCACAGAGAGCACCCAGCCAGCATTGCAAAGCGTTGACACCCCACCAGTCACCCGCTGTCATCGTCTTCGCAGCCCAGATAGAGATGGCGAACTGAGCGATACTGCTCAAGACATACACTGGCCGAGAGCCGTACTTCAATGCGAATGGTATAAGCATTGGTGCTCCGAGAGCAAGAGTTGCGCAGCCGATCGCGTACGTATTCGTGAGCGTCTCCGTCGAGAAGTTGAGTTCGGTGCCCATTGGACCCCATGTTGGCGAAGTGGCATTGACGAAGGCATAGACCATCATGGCGTAGAACGCCGCTAGAAAGAAATTGAGACTTTTCTGCCATGTCGGCCAGTTGAGGGGATCATTGGGGTCATCTGTCGGGCGAGGCTGGAGTATGAGCTCGCTGGACTTTCCTGACGTCTCGCTGTGAAGGAGTTGCTGTAGTCTTACGGTCCCTGGTGGCCACTCGGGGTCGAGATAGTCATCCATATGTGAGGCTGGTGGCTTTGCTTCGTCGTCCTCGATCGATTGTATCTGCGTCGGCAGACCTTTGTGCTGAGATTAAGAGTGCTGTCTAACGACGGATGAAGAGTGCAAGATCGTGTCAACAGTTAAAAGGTTACCTTCACGTACGAAAGATTGTCTACTATTGGAGCATGATATGGCTCCCTGAGCACCGCGAGGTATTCATCAAGATGCACTAGGGTGGGGATGCTGTCCAAACTTGGCAGGTGGGTGCGGCCAGAGTGCCGTGTGAGAGTGTCTATCGGTCTGAGAACCTATTGTCATTGACTGTTGATCGTGGTTGGTTTCCGCCGACATAGATACGGGTTAGGTGCTGTCAAGGATAAGCTCGAGATAAGGTGGCCGCAGATTAGCTTCGAGCTGCCTTTTGCGTAATGCGCAGACTCGTTGCCGGTATCGACACAAACGAGCTCTGTATGAGAGCAATAGCCGCTCGCATAGTGTTCAACAGCGTCTCTGTTTTGAGTGATAGCATCGTCCTGCTGAAGAACAGCGAGCATAACTCCGTACGGACATAGAACGCCTTCATGTACACCTAATTGCTCAGAGACTGATAAGCCCGAACGACAAGGTGTAGGCAGCAACCTCCCTTGTTCAAGAGCTGAATAACGCGTCGAGAATGCCAATGTGCAAGAACTCATTGCATGGCAACGTAGAATCGCGGTCGTTACCATGTCATACACTCACCGGACCACGTTTCGACCGCTCAAAACTCCAGGGCTTGGCTTGGCTTGTGTGGCAGTGCTCCACGCGGAACGCCACAGCCCCGTTTTGGTTTCCAATGCGAAGCCATTGAATACGGCCGCCTGGAAGCATAATAGATTATGGCCAGGCACACCGCATTACTGTTGCGCTCGGTTTCGGTGCGAGGAGCAGCACTGAGTATATATGAGCAGGCCTATCCTGGACCTTTATCGTAGGTAGGTTGCTAGCATACAATCATGGCACCCGAAACCTCACCAGTCGAACCGCAAAGCTTCGATCGCCCACGACGGAGCAGTACCTTGAACAGCGTCGCCAACAGCGTGCAGTCGATTACTGGGGGCGTACAGCATGTTGCGACCGACATCCTCCGATCCGATCCTCCGCCAGGCTTCTTTGCGGCGACTGCTGGTGTCGCATCACGAGCGCCCACGTTTGGGGAGATCAGGAGAGGCAGCTTTGATGCAAACGGGTGGCAGTCCAGCGGCGACTCGGGACGCAGAAAACGAACGACTAGCAGAACAAACGCAGATCGAAGGTCTGGCGGGAAGTCTGGCACAAATCAATTTCTGGATGCTGAAGGCACAGAAGCATTTCCGGCGTTGACAGAAGAACCCAGCCAGATCGATTATGGCTATACGAAGAATAAATCTTTTGCTGGGCCGAATACTAAGCATGCAAACGGTTCCGTTCCAAGCAAGCCTGCAGCTACGAGGCTTGACGCACCAGCAGACGTAGAGATACCAAAGAAGTCCTGGGCAGCATCTACGGCCACCGGACTTCTCGCTTTCTGGAAATGGTTCTGCACACCCTTCGGCTTCCTCCTAACGATATACGGTCTGAATGTGGTAGCCTGGGGCGGCATGCTCTTCTTACTCCTCTGCAATGCTAGCAAACCAATGTGCTGGGCCCCGATCCCAAATGCCAACACTCAAGGGCAGCGAAGTCCTGCTGCAGCTCTAGCGCTCAACAGCAAGTACCCACGCTACTACAACTGCAACGACATAAATAGTCCACGACGTGTCTGGCTGGAAATTGATAGCCAGATTCTGAATGCACTGTTCTGCGTTACTGGCTTTGGACTGATCCCATGGCGATTCCGAGATTTGTGGTATCTCCTCCGCTGGCGCTTCACAAGCGAGAAGAGGCACGGGCGAGCTCAGAAATTGTATGGTCTTAGAACGCTGGCCGGTATCTACAACGGCTGGTTTCGACTACCTGGATCAGAGACTCTCGACGACACAGCTTTCATGCCTGGGCACTCGGAAGATCGTCTCATTGGCACAGCAGGTGCCCACGACGATCTAGAAGCTGGCAACAAGCACTCAGGCGATCTTCGTGTACCTTCCCCACCGACCAAAGCACCTCCACCGCCAATCTCAGGCGCCCGAGCACCACCTACAGCACTATGGAAGGTCGACTTCTTCGTGTGGTCGCAGGTCGTCAACACCTTTATGCAAGCCTGTTTATGCGGCTTCATGTGGGGCATGAATCGCTACGACCGGCCGAGCTGGGCGACTGGACTTTTCATCGGACTAGCATTTGTCATTGCTGGCTTGGGAGGGTTTGTTAGCTATCTCGAAGGTCGGAAGATAAAGCGCATAGAGGGGGTGACACCGAAGCAAGCACATGCTCTGGACAGTGAGCAGATTCATGAACCTGGGAATGGGACCAAGGACTCTGATTTACGTTTGCGAATGATGGATAGCGAAGCTACGGGGCGGGAGAGCGTGCATGTAGATGAGACGAAGGGCAAGCCTGTATGAGTGCTCGTGTAGCCCGTGATTACTTCCCCAAATGTTCACATCAATCATCCCTATCCACGGTATGTACGACGTCTAAAGCACAGGAGCACAGCGTGACCCTTCTGGCGTAGACGATGGTACAACCAGAGCCTCGGCCCTCCACTCACAAACTCCACTTCCAGCTTCCAGCACCTCAATTATCGTAGGATGGCAACTCGCACGGGACCTTATATCATGTTGCGAACAGCCATCGCACGCTCACCATCATGTGTACGTTTCGGCTAATGCTAAGCCTTGCTTTGGCAGCAGTTAGCAAGACGGCCGAAGACTGCTCACTGTGGTCGGACGTTACAACCCGAGCAGTGCCTTAGGTGTGATACTTTCTTGGTCGGCTCTGTCCGGATAATGGTGTCCGAAGTATATTTGACCTCCAGCTGCTACTCTGATGGTCCGTATTCACATACCTCCTCCTAGTTCGTTGACCATTAGGACACCACCCTTAGACTATATCGAAACCTGACACCACCTCCTCACCTTCGGACAATTTCCTAGTCAGACTTCAGCAGCTATGCCGTTCCAATTGGACGCAGAAGTTGCCGCGGTCCTGGCTAAGCTGTTCGAGAGCCCTCCACCCAAGCCTCCGGTGTGACTATTAACCATGGTCTTAAGGCATACTAAAATCAACTGACAGCAGACAGCGTGGTGACGTGCAAACCCGACGTGCTAATACGGAAGGCTTCTTCACCCAACTCAGCCAACTCCGTCCGTCGATCCAGGGAATCGAGAACCAAGACTTTCATGTCAAGTCCGCCGATGGCTACGAAGTGCTATGTCGCTGGTTCAAGAAGGAGGGCGTGCCGCTGTCCAACTCTTCAGCCGTATTGTACGCCCACGGCGGTGGCATGATCTCTATCAGCATCGACACTTATGGCGAAATCATCAAGAACTATGTCTCGAACACTGGTGTACCATTCCTGGTGGTCCAGTATCGTTTAGCACCTGAAGTCCAGTCACCCAAGCTCGTCGAGGACTGCTTTGCTGGTTTGCAGTATCTGATTTCGCATGCTAAGGATCTGGGGGTCGATCCGAAAAGGGTGGCTGTCATGGGTGACAGGTGAGAAGATGCGCACCCGCTCTCTATCTCTCAGCATGGAACTGACACGTCTAAGTGGCGGTGGTGCCCTTGCGGCAATGTTGACACACTATCTCAAATCGAAGGGAGAAACCCAGGTCTGCAAGCAGATCCTCATATACCCTATGCTTGACGACCGGACAACGAATGACAATCCGAATATCGCCCCATTCGCCACCTGGGACGCTGACAGCAATCACACAGTATGACTAATGGCTTTTACTGACTGTACTCATATGAACTATGGCTGACACGGTGAACAGGCATGGGAAGCTGTGCTCGGCAAAGATCGATTCCAGGCATCCAACGTCAATCCAGTAGATGTGCCGAACAGAATGACTGTCCAGGACGCAAAGGATCTGCCTCCTGCTTACATTGACGTTGGTGAACTGGACATTTTCCACGACGAGATCATGGATTATGCTCGAAAGCTGGGACAAGCTGCCGTGAGCTGTGAGCTGCATGTTTGGCCTAGTGTACCTCATGCTTTTGAAGCGTTCGCACCTGATACTGCAGTCTCTAAACGAGCATTTGAGGAGAGATTTAGGGCGATCAAGAGCTTCTAATATGCTTCACATCTTCGTAGACGATAACGCTGTGACGGGCCTGCCGTGCCATGCATATACTATAAAGCAATCCTCTTCGGCTGCGAGCTCATGCTACTTGCTTCCATCCCGAGCAAGAGAATGTGAGCTATTATACTGCAGGCCCTCAGGATACCACAAGCGTATCCAATATCTGCGAGATCACAGCCTGCACTCTGTCAAGTTTGTGTTTCTTTTGTCCCATACTGGCTCATGTTGTGCCAAAGCCTTTCTAGCCCCATCCTGGATGACAAAGTTCCTCTGCAAGATCCGCCCATGAGATGCTGTTCATCTAGCGACTTATTGCTCGGGCTTTGATGTAAGGATGCGTGCGTACAAGAAGCACACGCAGGCACGAATCGCGCTAGCGGTCGACTCACACCAAATTGCTGTCGTGGAGTAAGAAATGCATGACAGTAGGTGAGTTGATCAAGCTTGTGACTTGTTGTGGGAATTATGCAAATTAACGTGACGAGTAACCGCGGATGAACGAGGACTCTGGAGTGAGATTGCTATCCTCACTTTGCTCGTGCCATAGCTGCTGAGTCCTGGGATCAAAGTCAGTTCACGTATCACGATGGTGACGACAAGGCTTACTAGATACACTTGATAGAAGTCCATCTTGAGCTGGCCATCCTCATGTGTGAAGTGTGATCTGGCCGACCAGTCCACGTTTGTCTTACGGCCGTCTTTGAGCTCGTAGTCTACTGTTCCATAGAGCATGACTTCCTCCGAGTCGCCACCAAACGAGTATATCTTCGTAGGCTTGTGAGACCGTTTGGCCACCTTCTCCCACATACCCTGCCGCATATTCAAGATCTCTGTCAAACGATCAGTGCCACGCAGCATCTGAGACTCCCCGACCATGAGCAGATTCAATAATGTCAAGATCATGATCGTTGCGTACCATCTCGACCATTGGCTTCATTGGAAGCCATAATGAGTCTGGCGTTCTTCGTGTACAATTCAGCATACTTCTGATGCGCCTCTGGTGTGTCAGAAATAGCATAGAAATGCTCGTAGTAGGACCTGATCTCCGCCTTGACGAGCTCGCCTGCGGGAACATCTGCCCGGTAGTGACTCATTATTGGAGCTGATGATAGCGACACGGTGTCTGAAGGACTGGAAAGTACTGTTGAAGTACAGTGGGGAGAAAGATGTAGAACAAGAAGCGTAACGAAGTTCGAGTGAGGTCAAGCAATGCCGAGCGTGCTCCACTTTTCACAACCAGCACAATTATGTTGCAACTTCGTTATCTTGAAACATTACAACATTGATCTCCCTGGAAGTAGAGGGATATGCTTTGACATACTCATGGCAGTGCTCACTCCCGACACAGGCTTTTCGAACACAAAGCACCATGTTTATCATTAGGTAACGCGGCTAACCTTATTTCCGCGCACGTCATTCCCTGGACGAATGGATCATCTACGTACTTCGGCCCTTGTCGAGCAATCAGGACTTCACATCATGTGGGAGACGATGTTAGAAAGACAGCGACGGACGATTGATTGATGATGGTAGCGCGCTCGAGAACGGCACCATTGACAGACAGCGAGCGTCCTTCACTCGCGAGAGCAATCCATCATTATGGCATCAGCCGAGAGCAGCTCCAAACCCGACTCAGGCTTTGATCAGAACGGCAACGAAGACACTAAACACGATATCGAGCGCGATGGCAACAAACCCGAGCAGACCCAGGAGTCTACAGGCATTCGGGACCGCTTGGCGGCCATAGTCGAGGACTTCTCCTTCCTGTGGTTTACCCTGAGCATGAACACTGGCATTCTTTCGATCCTCATGCATCAACTTCCATATCAGGTTCGCAAACCTACACACCTGCATAGGCATGAATAGGCTGACATCGCTCATCCGTAGTTCCGGGGCCTTGGCATTCTTTCGACCATTATGTTTGTGTTCAACCTGGCGCTCTTCATTCTCTTCTTCTGCATATTCCTGTTGCGGGTCGCCATCTATCCCAAAGCGCTAGTCAAGTCATGTTCAAACGACTTGACGGAGCTGGCGCTTACCGGCGCCGTACCCATCGCATGGTTCACGCTTTTGTCGCAGGTAAGATGCATTGTAGCTCTTTCCAAGGCTCGACTCCTCACACAAACGTAGGTCGGCATCACGGTCAGCACCGCTAGCTGGGGCGCACATGCCTTCTTCCTTGTTGCCTATGTGATGTGGTGGATCGGCACAGCAGTCATGCTCACTATCGCTACTTTGGTCATTGTTGTCATTTCCAAGACCGACATAACGACCACCGAGAAGCTCACCCCTGGCATTGTCATACCATTCGTCGGGACGACAACGAACGCCGTTGTGGTAGGTCAACCGTCGAACAATGTCTAGCTGAGGTTGTTGGCTGACCATTGTCCGCACAGGGTGCCCTGATCGTGAATTACTCCGACGACGTCAACACACGGCTTGCAATACCCGTCATCATCGTCGGCTACATGTTGACGGGCATCGGCACCTTTGCAGCTCTTATCCTTTACTCCGCCTATTTCATCCGTATGACCAACATCGGCCTGCCACCACCAGCACAGCGTCCAGGTCTCGTAATGCTGGTCGGACCGTGTGGCCAAGGTAGTGCAGCACTTCAGCTTCTAGGCACAGCGGCTAAAATGCACTTTGGCAAATACGGTAAAGGCACGATCTTCACGGACACAGCCGGTGAAATATTCTCCGCCGCTGGAACATTATTGGGCTTGATGTTGACTGGCATGTCGGTCCTGTTCACGACCTTGGCCGTCTATTGCATACTTGAGACGGCATTTAAGCGACAATGCAAGTACTCACTCCTATGGTGGAGTACTATCTTCCCTAGTAAGTCGTACAAACCCCAAATCTTAGACTAGTGCTGATTATAATATGCAGTGGCGACCGTCTGCACAGCATTCATATCTTTTGCTAAGGATTTCGACTCGCCTGCTTTCCGAGTACTCGCAACCGGATTATTTCTGATCCTACTGATCGATTACTTCATCAATTGGGGATTCACTATTCGAGATATCGTCCAAGGCAAGCTCCTCAATGGAAAGCGATCTCCCAACCCAGCGGCGAACCGGGTCAAGCGTCACTAAGCTCCATCTTGGCTATCAACTCGCCAAGGTCCTGCTCGCGTATGGGAGCAACGCAGGCCATTGTGCTCGATATGGCTCTCGTCGAGGAGTCTCGGACTCGTTGCCCGGGGCATAACGCGTATCATAGGCACAACCAGCGTGCTGAGGCTTGGTTGATGTGCTCATTCAAATCCCGCCGTGATGGGTCACTGACAAGTAGCAGTCGGGTATAGCCAGCTCATGGCCTCGGTGTTTCGGATACGGGCCCAGGGGTCTCATCACAATGTCGTAGACACAATGGTGCAGTGTGTACGCGTGGTCCGCCAGAAGCAGCGGAGATGAACCTACCAAAGACAAGACGACAGCGCCGTTGTGGTCCAAGCGTGAGGCGCTTTTGCTGAGCCCGACGGCGACGACAGGTATAGGCAACGATTCGGAGGTGGGTGAGTAGCCGACGAGAAATCAGATGTAAAGTCTCACGATATGTATCTATTCTATTAACCACTGTGCGTATGTACAAGTACCTCCAAGCATACCACTGACCCTCCACTCTACCACCGGGTATGAGATTCATGAAAGTCGTAATCCACGTCGGCCGCCACCTTCGACCGTGGACTTGAATGTTATGCCTTGCCACCACGACCACCCCAGACTTCAGTACTCCCCTACGCCACCTCCGGCCACCCTCGGCCGACGTCAACCATCCAATATTGCCGGATACGCCATCACAGCATTGCCTGTATTGTTTGCAGACGAATGTTCCGCATGCACTCTCCTCACTAGTTCTGAAGACCCTGGAGAATACCATAGCTGATTGCGGAGCCGAAAACATACTCATATGTGCTCTCAAGCTTCTGTTGTGCGGTCTGGTAGGCGGCGACGGAAGTGCTGGTCTGCCTGTTGAGTACGCCAGCAGAGATGTTGATCATATCGGCCTGGAGGAGTTGCAGTGCGGTAAGGACATCGTAGTATTTTGTGACGGAAACAGTGCTGCTTCCAGGCCCGTCGGCGACGCAAGTCGAGTCGGTGATTTGTCCCAGGTACATGCCAAATGCATCAAGCTCGTGCTGGATGTTCCTGTAATCGGTCTGTGCTGCCATCGCATTGGACTGGATAACGTCGGCTTCGAGTTGTGTTACCAGCTGCTCGGTACGTTGGATCTCGGCTAGAACTTGTTGCTGTGCGATCGGGATGCAGTTAACGATGGCGACGCTCGAAAGCGCGACGACGGCGCTGGCGATGAAGGAACGCATCGCGACCGGGATGACAGTTGTGTCGTCAGCGTTTTCTGGTTGCTGATACGATATGGATGGTGGTACAAAGGTCGGGAGAAGAGGGATAGAGATGCGATTGTACGACTAGCGCCGCCGGAACTCAACCAACCTCTACTACTTTGCCGGACCTGCAGTGACGATCCAAGTCTCTGACTTGCTTTCTTGGCTACGCGCTTCTCGGAGCGGCGCCACGGCACTAAAAGCCATGCATCCACTCGTGGTCGTCTGTGGCGGCGTGATTGACTTCCGGCGATTTTGCAAGGCTTGAGCACCTTGACTGGATTGTGACACCTGCACCACGCCACCGACCACTTTACATCAGACGTGGCTAGCAAGGCGTTCGCAACTAAGCGAGGCACACGCACGGCTGGATATTGCGATTGCCAGGTGGATTTCTTGCTACGGTATGCACGAGATCCTGCTTTGGTGAGGTTTTAGCAGGCTGGCGATAGAAGATCTGACGGCCGCGGTCAAAATAACCGGGTCGATCCCGTGCTACCGACGAGCTTATCGCACTTTGCAGATCGCGTGCATGCTTTATTCTTGATTGGCTGTCTCTGAGCACGTTGCGATGGTTTGCGGCAGCGCTACGGAGCCTTTTCTAGCTGTTGCTTTAGTGTTGATGATGCGTTCAAGATCACTTCACGACAGGCAGAATTCCCAAACATGAAGCGAATCTTTCATTGCCAGGATCCTGCATCGACGACACGACCGTCGACCACAGCAAGGATCACGCGAGCTGGACGAACAAGCTCATTGAATACGCACGGAGGTTCCGACAGTCCCAAGCCTCAACCAGCCACACGGGACTGGTGGAGACTGGAGATACGAACGTGCGCGAAGTCGCGAGCAAGCCACCGTGCATAGTCTACAATCGGAATACACGCATGATCGACATCGATTTCATGACTCCGTCTACAGACTGTGCTCCAGCTTCATTGCATCAGCGATACCACTCTTAATCTGTTTGCGCTGCTCTTCATTCAAGCGTTGCAACGGTCTCCTTGGGTATCCGCCATATCCGAATTCCAACTCGATGGCCGCTTTGGTTCCTGCGATAGCCGCCTTGGTCAACACCCAGTCGCCCTTTGACAGTACTTTTTGCAGTTCCATCGCCTCTTCATATTTTCCCTCTTGGAACGAGTTCCACACCTGGTACGACGAGTTAGTTTCTGAGGTCCGCGGGGGAGCAGTCGAGCACATACCTTTACGCAGAGCTTCGGCATCACGTTCGCACCCCCTGCAATTATACCAGAACCGCCGGACGCTGCCGTTTGCAAGGTGAAGTCTGCAATCCCACCAAACGCCATCCAGCCCGACCCTTGCGATTTGACCGAGCATGCATTCGTTGCATACGCGACTCGTGTGAGCTTGCCAGTATTTGCGTCTGTGAACTTGGCGCCACAGACCTTGCCTTTGGTCGCTTCTACGAGTCTGATCATGAAGTCGCTATCCATATCCAGACCACTTACGGCACCTGGATAATTGTACAGGATGATAGGTAAGGGCGATGCTTCGGCGACCGTGGTGTAGTAGTCGAACATCATACTCTCGTTGACCTGAGCTCGGTAGTATGATGGAGGAAGCATCAATGCATACTCTGCCCCAGCCGCCGCTTGCTCCTTGTTCAATTCTACTGCGAGTCGGACACTGCTTTCCGAAGTACCTGCGATGACGACGACGTCCTTGAAACCAGCTTCGTCGAGTGCTTCTCGTGTCGCTCTTGTGACTGCAGTCTTCTCATCGCGGGTGAGATGGACAGCTTCGCCATTCGAGCCCATGGTGACCAAGCCGACCAAACCAGCCTTCGCTAACCTGACAGCATGCTTTTTGATGGTCGGGATATCAAGATCCTCGGATTCCTTGTCGAAGAACGTCATCGTTGGCGCGTAGATGCCATGACGAAGCTGGCGACGGGACGAGCTGCCGTTGCTGTCGCCATTCGATGCCATCGCGAATCACTTGTTCGGCTTCTGCTGGATATGTAAGTGTTTTAAAATGTCGATCACGGTAGGCCTTGTTGGGGCAAGATTGGGAGAGTGAGAGAGTAGGAGAGAAGGAAATTGTCGACGACAACCTATGGCAGCGGCTGATTGTACTTGGTCCGTCTTCGCTGAGCTGACTATTGACGATTTCGTCTTCGTGGTGCTCTTTTCCTACTCCAGCTCGGTCTTTGCTATTCCATCGCATGCAGGTACAGGAAACCTGGCACAATGATTGGAGGAATAATCAATTATTCCACGAATGATGTCGACTTCTCGTTAACCCCTCCACATAGTGAGCTTTGAGGCGGCATGATTATTTTGCCAGACGTCCTCCGAATCTTGACCCCTCCACTTCTGTCGTCAATCGGCTTTTGAATCATATGTTTCCTCGTTTGATCGTTCGTGAGTGTAAGTATCGCGGTTGGATCTTAGCCCGAACTTCCTTTGTCAACCTGTTGCGTAGATTCAGAGCACCACTATCAACCTTTCCTGATAGCAAAGCACAATGGCCCCTCTCAATGTCTGCATGGTCGGGACGGGCGAGTACACCACTGGCTTCGTCGGTGGTGGTATGTCAGGCTCCGACAAGAAGGTAGGAGTAGTTGGCTTGACATTGTTCGATCTACGGAAACGAGGCAGGGTTGGCAAGCTGTCCATGGTGGGCACGTCTGGGAATAAGTACGACGGAAAATAAACAGACGACATGCAGGCATTGACGATGTTGCAGATTTCCAGCCATTCGCGACCACCTTCACAAGAACATCACCCAGGCTTACAATGGTCTCGATACTTCCTTCGACTCGTTTCCCGGCAACGAAGAGCGAGATCCGGAAGCTTACAAGAAGGCCATCGATGCCTTGTCGCCTGGAGACGCCATCACAATCTTCACTCCAGACCCAACGCACTACCCGATAGCTCTCTATGCCATCCAACGAAAGATCCATGTCATGATCACAAAGCCAGCAGTCAAGACACTGAAGGAGCACCAGCATCTGCTAGAAGAAAGTCGCAAGAACAATGTCTTCGTTTATATAGAACATCATAAGCGCTTCGACCCGGCATATGCAGATGCGAGGAATAGAGCTGTTCGAGGCAATCTAGGCGAATTCAACTACTTCTATAGCTACATGAGTCAGCCCAAGAGTCAGCTAGAGACGTTCAAGGCATGGGCGGGCAAGGATAGCGATATCTCGTACTACCTCAACAGCCACCACATCGATGTTAATGAGAGTATGGTACCAGACTATCGACCTACAAGGGTGACAGGATCGGCGTCAAAAGGCATTGCAACGGACTTGGGCTGCGTTGAGGAGACCGAGGACACCATCTCGCTGCTTGTCGACTGGGAGAAGAAAGACGGTTCTGGCCGAAGAGCCACGGGCGTATATACTGCATCTTGGACCGCTCCACAAAAAGCCGGTGTGCATTCGAATCAGTACTTCCACTATATGGCGTCGAAGGGTGAGGTCCGTGTCAATCAGGCGAAGCGAGGTTATGATGTGACGGAGGACGAGAGCGGTCTGACGTGGTGTAAGTAATCGCTAGACGAACTATCATGTATCATGCTGACGTTGTGATGGACAGACAACCCTTTCTACATGGTACGCTACCACCGATCCACCTCACGGGTACATCAGCTAACGTGTGCACCAGAAATACGCTCCTGACGAAGAAGGCAACTTTGCTGGCCAAGGTGGCTATGGCTACATCAGCTTCGAGAAGTTTGTAGATGGCTGCCAGGCTCTGAAGGACGGCCGGGCGACGATCGATGACCTGGACACGAGAGGCTTGCCCACACTCAAGAATACCATGGCCACAGGCGCAATCTTGGAGGCTGGCCGAATCAGTCTGGATGAGCGAAGACAAGTTGACATTGTTGAGAAGGATGGCACGTGGAGTTTGCGGTGAAAGCTTGCATACCGAGTACTTCATCATGTCTAGCCCCAGACTCAAGAGAAAACACTACCATACCAGCACAAGTACGCTGAGTTTGCAGCAGGTGGCATGAGTCCCATGGGCGGTGAGTTGTTGTCAATGGAAGCTTTTCTTAGAAGCTTTTCAGCATTCTACCTTTGTGCTGACATTGCACGTTCTTCGTTGGCAAGCTTCAGGCAGCTGCCACGGCCTATAGAAATGATGCAAGGACTCCCCTTCCCAGCATCTTCTGTCCACATATTCGCGACTGAGTGGTCCTACCCCCATATCCATCGCACACTGACTCAGGTGCGAAGCTGACCGTAGATCAGTACGGACCTCAACAGGTTCGGTCCAAGTAACAGACGTCGATCTACCATGCAGCGCACAAGAAAATGCAGGTCGTTAGGCATGTGCATGCTGCTACTCGTAAGCCTTGCCGCCTTATCACAACGCCCTGGTCCACAGATTAGTAGCAACAACGGGTATCCTCAAGTTGTGAACGCACTCGATCGATCCAAGGACTTTGGAAATGCTACGATTCCTAGGTCACATTCCCTGATCACTCGTAAGTTGCCATCTCAAACGGGTGGGGAGACTGCAGATGTGTCGACACTCTATGGGAAACCCTGTCCCCCGGATCAGCTGAAGGCATTCGTTGACTACGGCCGCTTGTTCTTGCAGGCTGCCATGGAAGCCGATGTCGACGGGGCGAATCGAATCTTGATCAAAGAATTCGGCGTGATCGACCCATTTGACACGGTGCTTATGAGTCCTGTGAACCAATGGCAAAGACCTCCACGTATGTTCGCCGGACCTCTCACACTTGCACGCCAATGGCATATCCTTGACTGCAGTGAGCGCAAAGAATTTGAGCTCCGTTGGCCGTCCATCGCGCCTGCTATAGGGACCCTACGGGTTGGTGACCCAAAAGCGAATCTTGCTCAGCAGAGCTGGATGCTCCCACGTTATGTAGATACTGGTTTACTGCATCCTCCGCCACACACTTCAGAATACGGGCTACAACATTGCGCTAGAGGCTGAGGAAGCTGTAAGTCGTGGCGCACATGAGAAATGACCTAAGTCTAATTAATGCGTTTGCAGAAGAGCGGTGCAAAATACACTAATGTGTACAATATCCTTGACGGTGTCACGGTCGTACAGTCCGTGGTAAGCTCGCACCACGCTATGCATGGCAATTCTCACGGCCAAGCTTTCAAGACGAACCTGCCACGAATACCTCACCATTCCGAAATGCTGTGGGCAATGTGGGAGAGGCTTCATGGTGAACACCGGACGAGATATGGTCTAAATGCGAAACAAGGGAGGGAGCAGCCTGGTTTGAGACGTGATCTGTACTGGGACGCGCTTGAACGCATTGTTCCAATCGGCGGCATGTATCCGCAGGCAAGACAGAACATTCACGACGACGACATCATCACTATGAAGTCTTTTCTTAATCGGTACGTCGTCCAGGCGGTAGAAGATGTGGAGATGGACGAAGTGATCGCCTCCTCTCTACATTCACGAGGCTGGGGTGAGTATGAGAAAGGCTGGTCAAGATGGGACCATCAGGAGAAGTTCTCGGTGGGCCACTGGTAAGCTTAGATGTATGTTGGTATTGTGGCTCTTATGCTGACATACCGATGCAGGTGCTTTTACGCCCTTCTAGCTCAACCCTTCAACAGAAGCGTAGCCTTCCTCCTAATCCAGCACAAGAGCCCGACCATGCTGCGCAGGAAGATGTTAAGGTCAGTCAGCATACTCTACGGGAAGCACTTCCGTGAGGATGCTAGCGACATGCTAATCGCTCAGAGGCCTAATTTCGCGTGGGAAATCGTGGACGTCCACCAAGACGTCATCGACTTGAAGGCCACCTTTGAAAGCCGCTGGGTCAATATGAACTCCTGGGAGCACTTCGCCGAGACCATCCCAATTGCTCATCCAAATCCAGGATTTGGTCTTGATCTGAGTGGTACAGGCTTGACCCCAGGCCCTGGTCATGGAGGCCTGACACCAGGACCCGGCGACGAGGGCTTAATACCCAGGCCATATGTGTGAGCCCAGGGCACTACTGGAGAAGGCGGGCCGAAGCAATACAGCTTGGCGTACTAAGCACCACTTCTCTCTCGTGCATGATGATCACTCAATATGATTTTGTTTACAACTTCCAAGTACCAATGCTTCTCTGATATGACCAGTACATACCATACTACTTAGCAGCAATGATTCTGGAGGCGGCAGGGGAAATGTTCGAGTTTATTGCTTGTGTGAACAAGCATCTGAATTTTGTATGTATGTGCTTCGCACGCGGATGCCATGTACATGTCAACGATTGAGATGACCTCTACATACCATACCTAAATGTCATCTTCTCATCACCCCTTCTACCACCCTCATAGCCTAGCCACCCCAACAGCTTACCTATACCAATCATCTTCAACAAACCACTGGCACTCTTTACCTCCACATCCCCGAAAAGCTCCTCCTTTGCCCTCTCCCGCTCACTCCAGGAGGCACAAACATCCTCCCTGAACTTATTCTCCCTGACCAACAGAACCCAAAAAGCGATGAACCCCACAAAACTCGCCATGACACAAACCAGGGTCCATGTGAAAGGCTTGATATACCCGTTCGCCTCATCTCCAGGTCGGAAGAGCAGAGCACTGAAAACGCCAGCTAGATTACCCCAGCCATTAACCCCGAGCAAGATTGCTCGTTTACCGGGTTCGGGTGTGTTGTTCGTGAGCCATGCTACTGTTAGGGGCGAGGCGATGAAGGAGCCGGAAAGCAGGATGCAGAGGCTTATATAGCGGAGGATGTAATTTGAGCGGGGCGTCATAACAGTCAGGGTCAAGCCGATGAGGAGTAGTCCTAGACCCCAGAAGATGGGTATGAGGCGCTGGTGAGTCCTGTCGCTCCAGTAGGTGAAGACGAAGAGTACCACGGCGCCGAAGGCGAAGGGTGGTGCGGCTAGGAGGTTCGAGGCGGCTGGGCTAAGATTGAGGGTGGGTGAGAGCTGTTTGATGACTAGTGGCAGGAAGACACCAAAGGCTGTTGCTGGGATGGCGGAGAGGATGTTGCAGATTAGGAGGTGCCATATTTTGTAGGAGAAGATGGCAGAAAGCACATCGTAACGACTCAGACCTGTGTCTGCTGTCACTGAAATGGCCGACACGGTAGACATCTTTCGTCTTCGCATAGGTTCGGTGTTTGTGTCGTCGCCAAGAAGGCGGTGGTGAGCCTCGTGTCCAGCATCAGCATCCTCCTCATCGCCGTCCTTGGCACCGGCCTGGGCCTGAGCTTCGCTGTCCTCCAGCATACTATTATGGAGGGCAGTACTTGCGCGAGTCTTCTGCGCGGCCGTGACATTGTCTCGGTCCAGCCGAATGCGCTGCTCAGCCCATATTCTCTCGGAGGGCGTAAAAAACCACGCAGTATCAGCGCTATGCGGCAGCCAAAAGAAGCCGAGCAAAGCAATCACCATAGTCGTGCAGCCCTCGATCACGAACAAGACCTCCCATGACTTCCAGCCCCCCTGGTCGACTTCCGCCTGACGAAGCTGTGGGCCCTGATGATGCCTCTCAAAGCGACTAAACACCGCCCAACTCAACACCCCACCCAATACACCCGCCACAGCCGTCTGCCCATAATAGAAGCCCAACCTCACCGCAAATTCGAACCGAGTATAGAACAGACTCAAATAAGACACAGTCGTAGGATAAAACCCAGCCTCCAGACACGCGATCAACACCCTAAGCAGGATCAATTGCCACCGACTCCGGACCCAAATGTGTAAGATCGTACACAAGCCCCACAGGCTCATACATGCGGGGACCCAGCGTGCCATGCCATATTTGCGTCCCAGTGCCGCGCCCACAGGTTGGAGAGCAACGAAGAAAGCGAAGAAGAAGGCGAGGGAGACGTTGAGGTCGCCGGGAGAGAGATTCGCGTCGTGAGTGAAGCCTGCAGTCTCGGCGTTGCCAATGTTGGACTTGTCAAGGCTGTTGAGGAGGAAGAGCAGGGCGAGGAAGGGGAGTAGGATGAAGTCGAGTTTGCGGACAGTCTGCCTGTTTAGACGCTCCTCGTATTCTTGATCCTTTTGTGCATCGATCTCATGTCCGGCATCATGATCATCCTCCTCGTCTAGCAGACGGCCCTGCTCCATCGTCTCTTCACCAGCTGATCCCATCTCTCCACTGCTTGCTCCAGTCGTGGTGTCCAATGAGTCCAGCTCATGTTCTTCGCGCCATTGTAGCGAGGGCATCAATCCCTGCACCGCATGTATGTACAGCTATCGTTCATACATTCTCCACTTCTTTTCGTTGCTGTTTGGCGTGACAGAAGCATTCACTTCACACGCGACTCGAAGCTTCGAAAGTCGGTGTTCCCATTCAGGCAATCACGAAGCATGACTAAGCTCGCATCTCGGCAGACTTCGGCTTCCGTCTGGTCTCTCGATCGTTGACACGACCATGATCAAGACCACTTTGTCCATTTCCTCAGTACAGATCGTGTCCCATCGTAGATTGGGACTTGTCAATCGTCTATATGATTCTCGCTGGACTCAAACCATATCCACTTGAATTACCACGAGTATACTCACGTGCCTACTATTTCCGGACAGCCCCTCACACGTCATACTGCATCCTGGTGCGCAGCTTTGGAAATGCTGCATCGAAGGCCCCGAACATTCCAGTTCTACTAAGCACGCCATACCGAGATCCGTCACTTCGTGTTAATCACAATCACCTCCTAAGATCTGCTTCGCTAGCATCCACCACATCAAGACAATACTCTTCAGACGAATCCGACGACGACGACATAATGGCAGCTAAGACTAAGGCTCAGGATATCATCGACAACAATGCTGTCGGTATGCTGTGTCACAAGGAGCAGCTGGCGTTACGTCTACCTATGCTGACAATTGTTGCGCAGCTGTCTTCTCCAAATCATATTGCCCCTACTGCAAATCCAGCAAGCAGCTATTGAGCGAGATGGGGGTCAAGCCATATATCATTGAGCTTGACGAGGTTGGTACGTAGAACCCTACGAAATCCAGTTCGGACACTACCTGCGGCCGCCAATAGCCTGCTGACACAACAATCTTCCAGATGACGGTTCCGCGATCCAAGACGCACTGGAGGAGATGACACACCAGCGATCAGTGCCAAACATCTTCATCAACAAGAAGCACATTGGAGGTAACTCGGACTTGCAAGGAAAGAAGAAGCAGCTGCCTGAGCTACTTAAGGCTGCAGGTGCAATCTAGACGTGATATACAGTTTTATAGTCCGAGCTGTATATATATACAGTCAATCAAGCTGATCTATACGAAATACGGTAGACCATACATCATTTAGGTCGACCTCTATGCGCAAGCTTCCAGGATCCGCGCCCATTGCCATCCAGCCGTCGATTCGTGTCGTGCTATGACCGTGGGAGTAAGTATTTCTGACCTCTACTGTCCAAGCTCACCAGCCTTAGCCATCTTCCTCATAGCTTCGATAGAACTTTGTACCGCATCCTTGGCCATTTGCACATGCTCAGCAATCAATTTCTTATGCTCGTCGCTCCCATCCTCGACCTTGGGATACTGCCACTCGAAAGTATATGTCATGCAGAGACCCTCGTCCTTAAGGCTAGGGCCGTCTGAGATAGTGTTCGTAATGAGGGTGCCATTAGGTTGGTGGAAGTCGACCTGCACAATCACCACAGTGTCAACAACAGCTCCCTTGCTGATCTTCGTTTCATTCGGGCGATCTCACCTTAGTGGGATGATACTCCTTACAGACCTCCTTCACAGTATGTCCAGGCTGGTCTTCCTTAGTATCGTAGTATGTTATTCGCGTTACCACGCCGTCCTTGTCCTCCACTACCTCCGTCTTGTCTATCACGGGTACGAAGTCCTGTGCATTCCGGATCTTGCGTTGAAGACCTTTCCATATCTGGTTTCTGGTGAGGGTGAGTGATGAGCTGGAGGGGTTGATCTGTTCGCTATAGGCGCAGTGGATGTTGACCATGGTAGCGAATGTTGATCGATGATAAGGTTTTGGTGGATGGGATGATCTCTATTCGGTATTGTCTGCTATACTTTCTCTCTGGGAACTTGAACAATCAATGACGAGAGGAAGGGAGAAGTGGAGCCATGTGAGAGGACTGATAATACTGTACTTCTCTGGACTACTGACAGCGTGACCGACTACTGATCATCCTCGAGTGTGTTTCTATCAGACCATTGCCGAGTATGTGGTGCTATACTCATTGGTTCTTTGCTCAGGGTTGTAAAATCATCGTCGTTGTCTTCTCGTAGGCAGCACTTTGTCACACTCCCGGCATCAGCTGCATTCGGACTCGCGACCGAAAAGCAATTTCGCAAGTGAGAGCGATGACTGATGCATTTGACCAACCTCCATCTACATCGCGTGTACGACGAGGTCTCGGGTTGCAGCCGCTTAGAAGTCTCGCGGGGGCGGTACGACTGCGCACGCTCACCCAGCGAACAACGGGCCAAGATGTGATCAAATCCAACATCTCCTGGACGTTGTTCATGCCGGAAAGCCGGTCGATGAAGACTGCACTGGAGTCTGAGATTCTTAGCTGACCATTCATTCGGCGGCCATACTCTATTCTGTTCTACTCAGCCAATGGTTTTGACCTCATCCTTCTCGTCCGCCACCTCCTCATTGTCCTTTCGCATCTTCTCCATACCACCGACAGACGCATTCCGGTCCTCATCGCCAAGTAATTGAGTTAAACCAATCTCACGCTCGATTCTGGCCTTGAGAGCAAGATCGGCCGCAGCAAAGCCGGCAGCACCAAACAGCTCGTCCATCTAGAATTGTGTCAGTGCCACTCACGCAAAGGGAAGGGACGCCAACGTACCTCTTCCAAAGTCTTGCCCTTGGTCTCTGGAACGACTGTGATTGTGTCAGATATACACTCAGTGTGATATGGTGATGTCGACTTACAGAAATGTACCCATATAGCAGCGACTGTAGTGATACAGCCGAAGAAGATGAATGTGCCGAATTGGCTGGTCGCGATGAATGGACTGGTCGACAGTCCAACTTCTCGCATGTTAGCAGGTTTCGCACATGACAATAACATCTTCTAACGTACCAGCAAAGTTGTTCAGCCAGTTGGAACTACCACCAAACGAAACCCCTTTGGCTCGCATACTCAGTGGAAAGACTTCGGACACCACGATCCAGGCAACGGGACCCCAACTGTATGCGAACTGGGTAATGTAGATCCAGATGAAGACCACACAGGCCCATCCACCAGCTCGGTGGGCCGGCCAGTCATCACCAAGACCGCCAATCAAGCCAGCGACTATGAAGTGGCAGGCGGCCATTCCAATGGCTCCAGCGATGAGGATGTTTTTCCGGCCGAATTGATCGACGTAGAGGACTGCCGGGATGGTGAAGAGAAACTCGAGAACGCCAACGACGCCGGTAGCGAGAAGAGAAATGGTGTTGCCTGGGAGCTGAAAACCTTGAAAGATGATCGGAGCGAAGTAATTCTACAGTGCGTAGTCAGTCGTCGATCGAGTTGTGTACTGCTGATCTGCTACTCACGATCGCATTGACACCATTCCACTGTTGGAACGTCATGATGAGCACAGCCACAATTGTCCTCTTGCGCAAACTCGGATTCGTAAACAGCGAAGCCCAGTCGTACGCGGCGATCTTGAAACTGTCTGAGAACGAGCCAGACTGCCATTGAGGGTATTTGAGGGCAGCAACGGACTTCTCGAATTCGCGTAGTGCCTTGATCTCAAGGAACTCAACTTGGACCCTCAGCTCATGTGGGGAGCAGTTCCGGAGCCTTGCCAGTGTCTGCAAGCACTCGTCTTCTCGACCTTTGTTCATCAGATGTCGTGGTGACTGGGGCATGAAGAGCATCATGCCAGCAGCCAAGACGAGGGCAGGAAGGACTTGGAGGCAGATGGGGACTGCAGCGACGAATCAGCACAACTTTTCCGACAGGCAGCATCCGCAACCAACTTACTCAACCACGCAGCGTTGGATTGCGTAGCACCAGTGCCACCAATGAAGTTCGTCCCATAGCCGATCCAGAACGACACCATAATGCCAAAGGTGATCGCAAGCTGCTGTACCGCAACTAGTGCACCTCTGACCTCAGGCGGCGCCAGCTCTGCGTTGTATAGCGGCACAATCATGGATAGCGATCCGACACCCAGTCCAGTCACGAACCGGCCAGCGAAGACATAGTCCTTGTTTTCCGTGCAAGCTTGGACGATGACACCGATAATAAAGACGCCAGAAGCAATCACAGCACAGACTCGTCGACCAACAGCATCAGCGAGGTAACCATTCGCCAGAGTGCCAACCCATGCGCCGAGCTCGAGGATGGATGTGAGAAGGCCTTGACCAAGACCAGCGTGCTGAGCATAGCCGTTCGTCTTCTCGATGAAGGAGTGCATGACTAAGACCTGGGCGAACATGCCTTGATTGTCTATTGGCAGAATAACGATGATCAGTAAAGATTACGCTACGCCTGAGACCAAGGAGTCTGACTCACAGCCATAGACTAGACCGCCCAACGACGCAAAGAAGGCGATGGCCGTCGTCTTGCCATTGTAGATGATACCCTTCAAACCCGTAGGGCCAGCAAGTTGAGCCCGTTTGCCCGAGAGGCCTTCAGCGATCCCTGGAGCCATTTTGTCGAAGAGAGAACAGAGCAATCGATCCAACAAATCCACTTCTCTTACGGCCAGCCATCGGGCGGACCTGTCTAGTACTTGTAGTCCACATACTCATCACGATCTTCTTTCATAAGTCTCCCGTTATGCCAGTTTGTCGAGACCCATACTCGGACTTATCGGACTCGTGTCGAATGTTCGTTGCATTTAGCCAGAATGCAAAAGTCTCTCCATCATTTGAGCCCCGTGGAGCCCACGCGGCAGGTGCTCGTGAGAGGATTCATGGTGAAGTCAAAGATGTGCCGTATCCCGGGCAAGGGTGGCTTCGGCTGGGTGCATGGCTGGGTTCGTAGGAAAGCTTATTTACACATGCTTTCGACCGTATCTTGATTCTTTGGCATTGACTTTGGCATCGACGTACGCTGTGACCTCAGCAGAACAAGCAGACTGGACGTTCGGGTCTGAAATCGTGACAATACTCGCAATTGGCGGGAGCACTTGCACGAGTCCGGATGTAGCGGCAAGCTGAGATCTTCACGAGCTCCATATAATCAGGCCAAGGGCATCCCTTGCTAATGTGTGGAACTCTATGCAACATGTGGAGACGGCTGTCAAGCAAACACAACTCTGCCAAGCACAGTCAAGTCCCGATACCCTGCTTGTTTATGCTGAAGCATCCGCTGACTGCCTAATCTCTACGTCCAGCAGCTTACTTCAGCAATCATCCTCAGCTCGCTCTCTCTCTCTTCCCGTAGACAACCCTCATCCAGCTGTCCGTTATGCCGAGCATAAACAGTCCGAACGTTGTCTCGCAGACTGACCAGGAAACGCCTAAGTTGCTTAGTCCGCCCAGTGAAGCTTCGCAGTCCCTGATGTCGACTGATACCACAACTCCATCCACTCAATCCCAATCGTTCACAATCCAGCAAAAGAAACCCTCTTCTTCCTCCTCTCCGGCGGGTGCGAGCCCCAACCCTCACGCCTCAAACTCCCAGTCTTCGGCTGCCGCCCATCCTTCCTACGCACCGAGCCCCCTGGCCTCAAAACCTCACCCGCCAAACCCTCCCTCCCACCCGCCCGACTAACACTCTTCCTCCCATCCCCACCCTCAATCGTCGTGACCAACTCCCCCCTCGCCATCGCACTCGCACCCATATCAGTCAGAAAACCCTGCTCCTCGACCGCATTCTGCATCCGCAATTGCGCTTTATTGTACGCTTTACTCCTCAACTTCGCGGGTCTCTTGCCGTTCTGACTACCATTACCATGATTACTGTGCATGAAGCCATGATAAATATCCTTCTCCACGAACTTCTCCTCCTGCTCCTCGAGGTTGACGGACCCACCGAAACGCTGGTCTTCCAGCTCGCCCCAGCGCTCGAGATTACGTTGTTTGAGCTTGAAGGATAACGGGATGTCCTGGTAGCTGAACGAAGGCTGCAGAGCCTCGTCGATGGAGT
The DNA here is from genome assembly GCF_035927965.1 of Recurvomyces mirabilis. Classification (NCBI taxonomy): domain Eukaryota; kingdom Fungi; phylum Ascomycota; class Dothideomycetes; order Mycosphaerellales; family Teratosphaeriaceae; genus Recurvomyces; species Recurvomyces mirabilis. The sequence continues at coordinate 21,856 of NW_027041970.1, read as the reverse complement.
CCTGAAGGTTCTCAATGTAAGAAGTGCGTTTGCCCTGAGCCGTACTGATGACCTGGCCATTGACGCACTTGAGCGGTGGCGCAACGAGAATCTTGTCCGTTTTACCTTCCTCAGAACCCTTGATGCCCTTCCTCAGATCAGCACTTGCCTTCTGCAGCTCAGCATTACCCTTGACTTTCGCTCTCAATTGCATCTTCAGGGGTGGCGGGACGTAGTACTCCGGCTTATCAGTAATAGCAGTCACCTTGACCCGCTCGATACGAATCTGTGGCCCGACATCACAGCCTGTGTACTCGATCTTGTTGCCCGATGGCCCGTAAGCGGGTTTCAGAGCGAAGCGTGCGAAGCCGTAGTGCTCGTGATCTTTGGTGCTGCGACCCACCACGGCGTGGAAAAGCTGCTTCCAGATCTGTTTGGCCCGAACACCAGCGACGAAGCTTGTACGACGGACGGAGACAATTCTCCAGGTGATTTTTGGCCGAACTTTGTCGTCGTTGGCATTGAGGTCGTTCATGACTTCTTGTAGCGAAATGCCCTGAGCGTCGCTTGCAGGCCTGTTGGTGTCCAACCCAGGAGTCCTCGCAAGCTCCGCAAGCTCATCCCAAATCCATTTCGGCAGATACATCGCCACAACCCACACATGACCAGGCATCTCAAGGTGCGAGAAAGCAACAAACAGGCTCGAAACATCATTTGGCCCACCGTCTTCCACCGGCAAATCCTCATCACCAGTGCAAGGGATCCGGCCCGCCATCACAATCTTCTTCGTCGACGCCATAAAGCGCGGCTTATTGCCCGGCCCAATACGTTTCCACGTCACCATCTTCAGATCATCCACCTTAGCATGGACATCGCCTTGCTCGACATCCGCCAGCATCGTGCTCATCTTCTCGCTCCGATACCGCCTCAGGCTGAAATTGCTCTCTCCCAGTAATTTCACGCGCGAGTTGGCTTGTTCGGGTGTGGTGTAACACTTATCGATACTAAACATATACAGATCTTCGTCAGAACGGAGCTCAGCGGTGTATGTCACGTAGAGTGTAGTAGAGTTTGCAAATGCGAAGTCAGCAGCAGCAGTGACAGCGAGGGCGGCGGCTGGGTTAGGGATGTCATCAGTGGCCGGCTCCGATGGGAGTGGATGGGAGTTCTTGCGAAGAGCCTTGGTCAAGGAGAAGCGGTGGCGGTCCTGGTTGGTGATGCGGGTGCTATGCGTGCGGAGCGCCATGTTCGTGATGGTCCTTGAGCCGGCGATGGCGCGATAAGGTCCTGTCGAAGATATCCAAGTGGTTTGCCAGAAGTGTCAATGTCCAGAAGGTGGTGCAGTGAGAACGATCTCGAGCAGCTAAGGTTGGACCCACCATGTCTGCAGCTCCTGAATTTACACGACCTCCAGCACCTCGCCTTCAACGTCACTTCACAGACCGAGACCACAGATCTGTCCTCCACCTAGAGTAGAGCCTCTCTTCGGGCAGCATAAATATACATATATAATTACAAAGCCCCTCAATGAACCATCGTCTCCACGCTGCCAATAGGCCGTTCAACAAACTCCATGCACCCGTTCACGACACCCTCCCTCGCCGCTTTCGACGATACCTTCTCCCCCGCCAGGTAGCCGAACCACAACAGCCTGCTCACTCGCTCGTCAGCCACCGAGCCCAATGTCTCCATCGCGACACCATTCTTCTCCGGCTGGGGTGAGTATAGCACGTCCATCATACCCCGTTCATCACGCTTCAAGATCAGGATAGAACCTTTTGGTGCTTTACCACCAGCAAAGATGCCCTTAAGGTTCTGCACTGACCGGCCGAAGTCTTCAGCATCGAACTCCGTCTCACCAGTCTGTGTAAGCTTGCGTGCTTCTGACGTCCGAGTATTGATACCCGAAACAAAGCCATCTCTCAGATGACCGAAATCGGTGTTCCTTGTCGGCGCAATGCGGAAAGCAGTCTTCATGCCAGGGACTTGCAGCAATTCACCCCACACTGCGCGACTCTGCTCAGGGTCCAGCAGTTTTTCCCTTAGGCTCATCTTCTCGGACGGGATCAGGGCAGAAGCAGTAGGATTGACCTGCTTCACGAGCTTCGCTTGCAGAGTCGTGATGTCGGTGGTGCGAACATACATGCCTACCACGTAGACTTGTATCCACATTACCGTACGAATGCCCAAACCCACGAGCGTATACTCTTCCTGGCCAGAAGCGTCTAAGGGGTTCGTAACCGAGCCCGGCTGAGCTGTATCGACCACCAATCCAGAAGCAGCAGGCACGGCCGGCGCAGCCGCCGAAGATGACGCAGGCAGGTAAATCGTCCTAGGAAAGTGCGGCACAGAGCTCGTGCCAGTCTCTACCAATTCAATCTCCTCTCCCAATCCGGAAGCAACGATCCTCTTTGAATCACCTGCACCAATCACATGCACGTCTTTACCCTGGAATGTCGCATTGGCTTCGCTTGCAGCATCAAGCTGTATGCCTTTTCTTTTCTTCTCCGCTTGCTCGATACTGTCCAGGTCCAGGTTTGATAGAACCATTGCCAATCCTCCCATGGTCAATAACAAGCCCATCCCTGCGAAGCGCATGCGGCCGAGGTGGTATTGCCTCTTCTCCTCATGTTCGAGGAAGCTCGTTCGACTTTCGAGCGGGCTCCAAGATGCTGTGTTGGACACAGGTATTTCGGCGGCAGTGGCCACTGAACGTTTCGCTGGCTGGCTGTATCTGCTCGATGCATGGCGGATTTGGGTTGTGATGGAGGTTGGTCGTGAAAGGTACTGTATGCGTGGCGAAAGCAGGCGCATTGCCTGACGTCCTGGTGCAGCCATTGTAGTATGTGAGACAGGTATCAGCGCCCGGTCAGTGATGACTGTCGATAAGCTACGCGGTCAATGCAATTGCCGTCAAGCTGCTGATGTCCATTGTGAAGCTTCACATACAGTTGCGTCATCACGTGTCAAAGCTTGGCATTATCTACATTTCAGTCTCCACTCCTGTACAGAACAACTGCGTCAGCTACCCAAGTGGCCATTGCTCAACAAGCTCTGACCTAGAGACTCACACAAGACGCTTGACAGCATGTCATGCGTGCCGACATGCAAGTTCAAACCAATGGCATGCATTACTCGCACAGGCAGTTTAAGACTGAGAGACGATACATCACTTATAGGCCTCGCTTTCAGTCAGCATCGCAAACCCTAGCTGTTCCGCATCGACTTGGCTATCGGTGAGCAGGCGAGCCACCGCTAGCGAATCGTCTTGATCCTTCTCGCAAGTCGGAACGAAACCATCCCTGTGGGGCCCAATGACTTCAGCTCCATTGACACATGGCAATTTGCTCTTCATGTCAAGATATATAACAGCTCTTACACTGTAGCTTCCTTGGTGGGATCACTCATGACCCACTCTGTATACATTCTCTACCCTACCTTCAGGCAAAAGGTTTTATCACTGATCAATACTCAAACATCTCGCCTGATTTCTCTCTCCCGCAATGGGCTCGATAAGCAGTCCCACCATCGACCCAGATGTTCACCTCGTCATCTCTGCCTGTCCAGGCTATGGCCACATCCGACCCCTACGCTCAATGGCACAGAGTCTGAGCAGCGTGGGCGTACCGATGACCTTCATCACTGCATCACATTTCGCCAACAGTCTCACCCATATAGATGGTCTTGAATTCGTGCCGCTGTCAGGCAAGGCAAACTACACCATGGACAGACTGAACGACTACTTTCTTGACCGCGCCAACCAACCCAAAGGACCGTTTCAGTTCCTCTGGGATCTCGAACACATCTTCTTCGGCTGTTTACCAGAGCAGCACGCTGCCCTTCAGTCCGTCATCACCCGACCTGAGCTGGCGAGGAAGAAGATCATTCTGATCTCCGATGTGTCTTTCACGGGACCTATGCCTATGATGCTCGAGAGTCCTGGAACACGTCGGGTACCATTAATAGGAGTCTCCTTCTTCCCCATAGCCGTGCAAAGCAAAGACACCGCGCCCTTCGGCATGGGTCTACCCAGCCAAGGCGAAGCCAAAAACATGGAACTGAACGCGCAAGCAACGGCGATGCTGACACCAGTTCGAAACGTCCTTGATCGCGTTCTAGAACCTTTCAATTGCCAGAAGCCGCTTCCGCATCCGAATCCAGTCGACTGCTGGTTCCTAACACCAGACCTACTACTACAACTTTGCATCCCAGCCATGGAAACCCCGCGCTCTGATCTCCGCCCCAACGTGCGCTTCATCGGGACCTTCCTCGGCGCGAACTCCTCCCGTCCACCACCAGATTGGTTCGACGACTTCGTCATAAACTCCCATTCCAACCACCCACTTGTGATCGTCTCCTCCGGCTCCCTCCCAGGCACCGACGCCGCAGACCTCATCCTTCCCACAATAACAGCCTGCTCGACCCTCCCCGTCCGCCTCATCGTCTGCGCCGTCTCCGTCCAGAAACCTGCGAGCTTCGACCTCCCCGAGAACTGCAGGTGGGCAGAATGGATCCCCTTTGAACTCCTGCTTCCGCACGTCAACCTCGTGGTCAATAATGGCGGCTATAGCGCCATATCCCAAGCCTTCGCCGAGGGGATACCCATGGTCGTTGCAGGCGTGACGGAAGATAAAGCTGAAGCTACTGCGAGGGCGGCGGCGACGGGCGCGGCAGTCAATCTGGCTACGCAGACGCCTGGTGCGGAGCAGATTAGGGAGGCAGTGGAGAAGGTTTTGGGGGAAAGGAGGTATAAGGAGAGGGCGATGGAGTTGAAGGAGGATTTTGCGAGGTGTGATGCCGTGGGGAGTATGGTGCAGGCTATTAATGAGATGGCTGAGAAGTTCTATGGTGGAGGTAGTGACTAGTGACAAAGCGCTGCTTGTGGCATCGCTCTTACGAACTGCGCAGATCATGATACAAGGATAGATGTGTGCATGGACCAAGGACATAAGACATGACTAACAACCCCATCCTCATGCAGAGCGAATCTAGTCATCACCATATCTATGCCTCTATATCGCGCGTCTACTCTACCTCTAGCACGACCAAATCTATAGAAAGCCGAGAAACAACCCCCCTCACGCCACCCGCACCATCAAATTCCTTGCTCATCAATAACACCCCCAGAAAACCAGCTGAAAAAGCTCAAGCCCCAGAAAAACCAGTAACACCGCCACGCACGCACGCACCCACCGAATCCCATCACATCCTCCTATCACCCCTTACTAAACTCACACCCCTGCCTCCACCTTCCTCCGCACCTCATAACCACCCACGGCACCGGCGCCAATCCCAACCCCAACCCCGCCAAAACAGTCATACCCCACCCATACCCCCACCTCTGCTCCAGCGGCGCCACAGCCAAAGGCAGCACCGTACTCATCAAGCACCTCGTAATCAAGACAGCCGTCAACGCACTCGCCGAATACACCCCAAACGCATCGACGATGTAGGACATCATGGGTACTAAGCCCAGCATAATGGTGAAACCCATTAGCAGGACTGCGAGGAGGACGATTGGATAAGGGAGGTGCAGGGAGGCGGAGAAGCCGTAGAGGATTATTGTTAGGGGCAGGGTGAAGGCGCCGAGGATGGTGAGGGGGAGGCGGTTTTCGGGGATGCTGTGGGGGGAGTTGGGGGGCGTGAGGCGGAGGTAGATTTTGTCGAGGAGGGTGTTGTTCACGAGGATGCCGAGGAGGGAGCCGATGCCTGCGTTTTCGGTATTAGCTTACCAATTCTTCTAATCTGTACGCATTTCGATCGACTCACTGAAGCTTAGGAAGGAGGATCCGACGAGTGCGGGTGGGAAGCCGTAGCGATCTTGGAGGATCCCGGGGAGAGTGGTGGAAACGATGTAGAAGAAGGAAAACATCACGGCGCCGTAGAGCGACATGATCTGCAGGACGAACGATCCAGCGAAGATGGTAGCGGGCCTCTTGATCGATTGCCAGATCAGTGACTTGGGCCGGACCTTCAACTCTTCAAGCCCGCCAGCATCCTCATAATCTCCCTCATCAACCTTCCCCTCAGATCTCTCAACCTGCAAACGATTCCTCAAAATAGCAGGCAGATAGGTCTCGCGGAACAAAACCAAAAACAGCCCCTCCACCACCACCGCCAACCCCACACTCATCCACAACACCGCCCTCCACCCCATTCCCTGCGCCACCGCCCCCGCCACAGCCGGCCCAATCGCACCCCCCATCAACGGCGTCAACATGACCAAACTCATCGCCCTTCCCCTCTCCTCCGGCTTGAACAGATCCCCAATAACAGCCGGATTCAACACATTACTCGCCACGCTCACCCCAGTAATAAACCGCATCAGCACCAAAAACCCCGTACTCCGACTCAACGCCGCCGCGGCCGTGGAAAGAACAAACAGCGCGTTCGCGGCATGGAACACGGGCGCGCGACCGTAGACTTCGCTGAGGGGCGCGATGAGTAAGGGTCCCGCGGCTTCGCCTAGTTCCCAGATTGTTATTAGGAGGATCGAGGCGTAGGTTGTGCTGGGGGTGCCGGAGAGGGTGTCGAGGGAGGCGATGATGGAGGGGCTGAGGGGGACGAGGGAGATGCAGGTGAAGGTTACGGTGAAGGCCATTAGGGCGAGGAGGAGGACGAGGAGGAGTTTGTAGGTGTGTTGCCAGGTTTGGGGGTTGTCGGGGTCCGGTGGTGGGGGTGGTTCGCTCGGGGGTTTGGTCGCGCGGTTGTCCGTCTCATGGTGGAGGAGGGGTTGCCGTTCGTCGAGTGTCATTTTTGTAGTGTCTGTATGTATGTGTGTGTGTATGTGTGTGTATATGTGTTGCGAAGTGGAAGTGGAAGTGTTAGATCTGTTCCCAGTCCAGAGGGGTGAAGGTGTCGTCTTATTGCTTCCAGTGGATTATGTATGTAGATAAGAAAAGTAAGATCAATGCTATATCGCTACAACTCAAAAAGTCGGTGCCGTCGCCGCCGTCGTTATCGCTTCGGTCGGAAGATGAAGGGTGAGAATTGGCTAAATCCACTCTGCCGTGCCTGCGTCCTCCCAGTCGAACTAATGTATCTCCCTGAAACAGATGATTACCAGCAAGGATGTCAGAGGTTAGAGTGAGAGAGACACGACACATCTAGTATGAAAGATAGCTGCCATTAGGTTTCTAACCCGCCATTGTGGAGCCGACCCTCAAGCAACATCACTAGCATGCAGCAAGAGCATTATTGCCGGCATGAGTCCTGCGTGGTAGTCATACATCCTTCTTAGTCGGTCAACTCTGACAAGCATAAAACCGATACAAGCTTGCTTAAGCGAACGCCAGCAGAATGTATATCAACGTTTTTGCAATGGTGTGGTGTGGTGTGCTTTGTCGTGCTGCTGGAGCTTAACTCGTAATGATCGGAATTCGTGTTCTTCCGTCCTTTCTTCCTTTCGGCTTCTGCGTGCGAAGATGCCGGTCGGGATCGCTAGACAGTGGTGGGATTTGCACGTGATGGGGCTGACTAAAGGTAGTGCTGTATGCGATATGTTTGCGGCGAGAGGTCTGCCTTCGCCGAGGCGCATCCGATGCGATTTGTAGATTCGCTATTTTATTTTCACCTAGATAATATCACGTCGATTGAGGATACTTAAGATGGCGACAGTACTAGCCGTAGGCGTCGGTGTTGCTGCAGCAGCTTTCTTCGTACGCCCTCCCACACCATCAACCACCCACCGCATAGCACGATGTTGCCTCCATATACATTGTACTAACACTACAGCGAACCGCAGGGACGAGCAGGCCTAGTAGCCCTTCGCCGATCCCGAGGAAGCACGAATGCGCTAGGCAAAGCATTCTACAAAGGCGGTTTCGAAGCCAAGATGAATAAGAGGGAGGCGGCGTTGATTCTGGAGACACCGTAAGCCCACCAACCAGTGTCACCGAGATGTCAGTTGGAGCTTGGAGGGTAGGGATGGGAGAGGATTTATGCTGATCAGGGGTTTTTTTTGACAGTGAACGCGGCTCAACCAAAGACATGATCCGCAAGAAACACCGCCAGATGATGCTGCTGAATCATCCCGATCGGGGAGGGAGTCCTTACCTGGCGACGAAGATTAATGAGGCCAAGGAGATGTTGGAGAAGGGGACGTGATGCAGCAGGTGTGATCGCGCTGTGTATTGAGCGGAGACTTTGTACATCTACAATCTGGATTTAGCGCAGGCGTTTCGGTGATTATATGGGAAGGAGCGGCATGTGGGAAGGAGCGAGCGAGCGAGCTTGGGATGGATAGTTGCATATGTGTTACTTTGCGGCAAGGACTTCCTTATTCGGCACTGCTATATCATACTCCTGCGACGCCCGCCTGCAAAGTCGTATGAGAAGCGGACAAGACCAAAATCTACACTCAACCACACACCTCAACATCTCAGCTACTTCCCACCACCAACCACTCCCTTAACAATCTCATCCAAATCCTCCTCCGGCAACCCCAACACCCTCCGATCCTCCCGCGCCTTGCTCTCATAATTCCCTCCCAACCCCTCACCCATATAATAAGCAAACGTCAACCCCCACCCCGCCTTCATATCCCCCTTCTTCAACCCCTCCCGACATTCCTCCACCCAACCCTTCACAGTCTTACTCTCATCCACCTTCCACTCGGCCTCCTTCGTCCCCGTAGCCTTCTGAACAGAAGCCAGAAGCTGCCTTTGCGTGACGCAGAAGGAGGAGACGTAGAGGAAGTTGTTGGCGTAGTATTCCAGACTGCTCCTCTTATCCTCCGAATTCGAAATGGGAAGTGCAAGCATCCTCGCAATCGCCAGCCCAATCATCTCCATCGTGCTCGTATTAAAACTCCCCGCGTCTGGATAGATCGTCGCGGTCTTCTCATCCTGATCAATCCCAAACAACTTCCTTCCCAAACAAAACTCCAAAAACGGATTTGTCGCCACCCCAATCCATTTCAAACCCTCATACTTCCCCGCCAACTCCTCAACATATCGTCTAGTCTCCCTCTTCGGCCCGAAAACCGGCACCCCTTCCACCATGGACTTATTCAACCCATCCCCCGCATACTCATTCGGCACAATCCACTTCACGCCCGCTATAGCAGCCGCCTCGATCATAGGTTTCTCCGCGTTGAGCGCCATGAAGGACAGGGCGAACATTACTAGATCCTGACCTGCGAAGGCTTGGGCGAGGAAGGTGGGGTCGTCGTAGCTGCCTTTGAGGACTGTGAGACGGGAGTGGGTGGGGAAGGTGGCGGTGGAGTCGGGGCGACTGATGGCGGTTATGTGGATGGGGTGGGGGGAGTGCAGGAGGTGGGTGAGGGTTGTGCTGCCGATGTTGCCGCTTGCCTGTGTGGGGATGTTAGTTGAGGGCGTAGTTATGGGTGTGAGGTGCTACGCACGCCTACGAGGGCGATCTTGCGGATGTGGTTGTCTGACATTGCTGCTGTTGATTTCCGTACTGGAACGATTGTTGCTTGCTTGCTTGTTGTTTGTGGCGTCGTCGACGGTTCAGGTTCAGAGTGAAGTGATCAGTCGGTGTCCTTTCGAGCTTTGCCTGTGGTTATGAGTCAATTGAATTTAATCTCCTGTGCTAACCGGATGTTATATGCAGCTTCCTTTATATGTCGAATGCAGGTGACATGAGCGACAGATGACCGTTCAAAGTGAAGGAATACGAGCGGTGGTTAGGGACTCGGAGACTTTGTTCTGCCACCGGGACATGTGTTTTGCAGATCTTCTTCTCGTCTCATCCTCCTGCCTACCTTTTCGGCGCTATTGGCTCCATGGATGTGCATTCGACGGCACGATCGATTGCAAGACAGGATGGACAGAATAATAATAATATCCCGTGCCAAGGTGCGAAGAAGAGCAAGACGGCACGTTCTTTCGACCCGTCGGCAATTCGGTCGGATTGGTGGTCCGTTGCCGATGATTGAGCTGGAGAATCAATCGCATCTCGCCCTTCTTGCTCTGCACATCATCTCTGTACTGTCAAGACGAAGGCCTCAAGGATAGTCGTAAGTTGAAAAGGGCGTAAGGTAAGCGACGACATCTCATCGCTATGTACGGAATATGAGATAAAGACGTGGTCCAAACACCGAAGCCGTGCACCCCAAGCGTACCTTCCCGATCCGGCCAGCTGTCGTGCTCGAATACAGTGGCGAGACTCAGCTATTGCCTTTGCCTGTCAACGCTTTCAGACGCGCTTGTGATCCATGGAGGGGAAGAAGCCGTCCATAGGGCATACGGCGTGACCTTTACAGCAGCTATACGTGCTTGACCAAGACTGACCATAAACCTCCCACGTGCAGAAACTGCCTCATTCGCCCTCAAAACCACTTCAGTGGATAAATATAGTACCAAGAACTCCGATAGCTGCAGATCACCACAATGGTCAACCTCACTCTTCCACTTGGCTTAGGCTGGATCATCTCCTCCGCCCAGACAGGTCTCGAATCACTACAACAGAGGTACCTACGCCCATTCCCCCTACCACAAAACCATACCAGACTCATCCCAAACTCCAGCTTCTTCGCCACCCCAAATAGCACCCTCACCACAACCACCACCAATAACAATTCCCCCCCGCCACCACCAGCAGCAATAATGCCCACCTACCACCTCCCCACCCTCCCCTACCCCTACGACGCCTTAGAACCCCACTTCGACGAAGAAACCATGCGGATCCATCACACCAAACACCACCAAACCTACATCACCAACCTCAACAACTTGCTCTCCGACCAACCCACCTTGAACACCCTGTCCGTGGAAGAAGTAGTAGCCAAACTCTCCCACCTCCCCGCGGAAAAGCGAAAAGGCGTCCGGAACCACGGAGGCGGACACGCAAACCACTCTTTCTTCTGGCGGAACCTCACGCCCTCCAGCACCAACAGCACCTTAAGCGGCGAGCTGAAGGTCGCAATCGAGTCCACGTTTGGCTCCGTAGACGCCTTCCAGCAGGTCTTCGAGAAAGCAGCCACGACGGTCTTTGGTTCAGGCTGGGCCTGGCTGATCCTCTCACCGGAAGGAGAATTACGGGTAGTGACGACAGCGAACCAGGACTCCCCGCTCATGGGCGAGAGTATAGCTGGCCCGGGAACGGAGGGGCGACCGATCCTGGCGCTGGATGTTTGGGAGCATGCTTACTATCTGAGGTACCGGAATGTGCGGCCGGATTACATCAAGGCGTGAGTCTTCATCCCTTTGTGGTTTCAGGTGGATTGGAGTGGAGTGTGGTGTGGTGGGGACGGTTTGCTGATGTGTTGTGCTGCGTAGGTACTGGAGTGTGGTATCTTGGGATTTTGCTGCGGAGCAATTTGCTTTGGCGAAGGGCCAGCTGGAGGCGGCGTTGTGAGCGCGCGGTGCTTCGCGCCGTGATCGGCAAGGTTGTCGCCGAGCGCAACGCGATGTAGCGCGGATGGGAGGAGATCTAGCGAGGGCGAAGGGGCGTGGTAATGCTGCTGAGGGAGATGTTGTGGCCTCGATGCATGAATGTATGATTGATGTGACTTGAAGTGACGTGACGTGACGATTGCCATAGAAGTTTGGTTGTTTTCGAATTGGAATCAATGTGACAGCTTGAAAGATCTGTATCCTTTACACTCGCTGTGCATTGTTTTGACAGCTCAGGGGATAGGGCGAGCAAGTCCCGCCACCAAACTCCGTACTATGCAAAACCGTGAAAACGCCTTGATCGCCGCTGCTAAAGATCCTCATGGGTATCATATGCACATCCCAACCTCCTCTCTTCCTACATCCTCCCAGCAACCTTACTCATCCACGTCCATCTCCTCAACCCCCTCCCCACGCACCAACCTCTGCTTCCTCTTCGCCTTCACCTTCTCCTTCTGCACCTTCTCCACCTTCTCCTCCCCAACCTCCAACTCCATCTCCTCCTTCTGCACCGCCTCAGCCCCCTCAAGCGCCTGCACAACCTGATCCCGATACTGCGGCGGAAGCAAATGCTGATTCTCCGCCACCAACTTCCGATCCGCCTCCAACTGCTTGGCCTTATTGCCCCGCATCCGGTTGCGGTAGAACTGCCTCTCCCTCCTCGATCTAATCTCCGAGACCCTTTGCATAGCTTGTAGTGTCGTGGCGACGAGTTCGCGGTTATACCGGATTGGGATGTTGCGGCGTTGGGCGAATTGCAGCGTGCTGTCTACCGTCATTTCTTTCCCGTGGGCGCGGCGGAAGGATTTGGTCCAGGCTAGTTTGCGGGGGTTGCGCTTCATTTTGAACTATCACCTACGTGTTAGTACGGAGGGTGGTTGGTAGAGCGCGGTCTTGGTAGAAGACGAACATTTTTATGGCATTTTGACCGGCAGAACTTGAACACCTTGGCGTCGTTGCGCACGAAGGTTATGCCTTTCGAAGGGTAGCAGGGCTGCGAGCAGAAGTAGCACGTTTCGATCCTCATCTTCGCGGCAGGCCTGTGGGTGAGTGATGCAGGACGAGTGACTGTATAGCTTTATCGACGAATTATTCTTGAACTTTTGCTGCAGATTGGAGCGGCAATGACTAAGCAACGGCAGACCCGGGCCGTGGTCTTTTCATTGGTGCAGCCTCACAAGGGCTGTGACACAATTCCGCCAAGTTGACCTTCTGCTTCTCTTCCCCATCACCACGACCGTGGTAGGTGAGCTGAGCTGTGCTGAGCTGTGACATGAATAAATTGTAGACATACGGCCGTTAAGGAGCTGAGTCGGGATCCTTGTACCATACAGCCAGTAGCACTGCCTACCAAGGCCGGTACGAAAATCTCGCCGTGGCGCAATTCGGTTTGTAGTCGAGGATGCTGCAGCTCGCATTCGCATTGCCGTGAAAGTCAGCCTGCGCTGGCGGCGGGGATCGTTATGCCGGCGACGATATACATATATATGGTTACCTTGAGCATTTCTAGTTGACTTGGCACATCACAGCATTACAGCAATCAATTGAACCTCCATCATCTCTTCAAAAACCAACCATAACACACAACAGCACCTAACGAATCCACCGACAACACATCACATCACAATGTCCACCACCAAACAAATCAAAACCTCAGGCGGCACCCTCTCCCTCGAAATCACCGGCTCCGGACCCTTGGTAATCTGCTGCCATGGCATGGGCGATACCCGCGATGCCTTTGTCCCATTCGCACAACAGTTCTCCTCCAACGGGTACACAGTAGCCAACATGGACGCCCGCGGCCACGGCGAAAGCAGCACAACCTTCACCTCCTACGGTGACCTCGCCACCGCCGCCGACTACCTCACCATCACCCACGAACTGAATCTCGGTCCCGCAATCCTCGCCGGCAATTCCTTCGCTGGTGCCTCTGCAATTATAGCCGCCGGACAGGCGCCAGAACTTATAGCGGGCATCATACTGCTTGCGCCGTTCGCAAGGAATCCCATGGGCGCGTTGGGTACCTACCTCGTCCCCGCCATGTTTACACAGCCCTGGGGCCCCACAGTCTGGCGATACTACGCCCCTACCCTCTGGCCCGGTCTCGATAAGAAAGCAGCCACTGACCGCGCGATCAAGACCAAGACATCTCTTACCCGACCAGGTCGATGGTCGGCTTTCCACAAGACGGTTCGCGGGTTGGATCATAGTGTGGCTACGCCTTGGCTGGCGAAGGTCAAGGCACCGGTGTTGATGGTGATGGGGGATAAGGATCCGGATTATTCTGATCCGAAGAAGGAGGCTGAGTGGATTCTTTCGCAGTTCTCGCAGGGAGGGGAGCTGATGGTTCTGGAGGGGGTGGGACATGGACCGATGTTTGAGCGGCCGGAAGAGGTTGGGAGTCGGGCTTTGGAGTTTGTGAGTAAGGTTGAGAAGAGGGAAGGGAAGTTCGTGGTGCGCGGTTGAGGATGGACGTTTCCTGTTAGCTTTCATGTTTTCTATACCCTACTTAGCATTGATTAATATCCATCCCACACCTCTGAACATCTCATTATCACGAAGCAACATGACATCCCGCCTCATTCGGCGGGGGGGGGGGGGGGGGGGGGGGG